>NW_028230438.1:25617828-25827036 GCF_043228905.1 Azolla caroliniana
ACCCTTGGGGCAGATGGTTGCCACTACTTCACGCCATTCTCCGAGGGCCATGTAGCTGGAATTGCGCTCCCCGAGGGGGCCGTGGTCGATACTACGGGTGCTGGAGATGCATTTGTGGGTGGCCTTCTCAAGAAGTTGTCCGAGGACATGGGGTTGTTGGAAGATGAGGCCCAGCTTAGGGATGCACTCCACTTCGCTAATGCTTGTGGTGCCATCACTACCACTCTTCGCGGTGCAATCCCTGCACTTCCTGACACCACAGCTGTACTCCAACTCTTGGCGTCTTCCACCTCATGAACCACATTTGTTTCTTCGTCTTATTCTTCTTCTTCTTCTTCTCTTGACATCATTCATAGGAAGTATAAATTGTATAACCTTAACATATAAATAATCAACATCTCACGAGAATAAAGTGTAGCATAATGCTAGGCAAATCTTTCTAAGCTGATGACACCTTTTGCAAATCCTAATGGCCCGTTTGCTTGTGTTTCAATGTGTTTTAAGAAAATCCTATTGGAATCTAATGTAGAACATCATGTATGTCTGAGTTCGTGACTTCAAAACCCACATAGATTACCAAACCAATGCATTTCTTTTTCACAAATGGCTTCAACCAGTTATGGGCTAAAAAACTGTTCCTTGTGTTCAGCAATGCTTGGAATGTTATGTCATTTAATTCCAACTTTAGATTTTCCATTATTTACTATTTTATTTCTTATATTGCATTACCAGCTTCATAGATTCTTAGAAATGTAACTGGACATTATTATATTGTCCTAAAATAACAGTCATCTTGGTAGAATTGATTACATGTAAGAGTCACTGAACTTGGTGTAATTGGTCTCACTGAACTTGAAGTCGATTCATTTCATACTGCATAAACAATTCCATTACAATTTCGCATCTGTCAAACAATAGCTTGTTAGATTCTACTTCCAATATGCCACTGCAG
Organism: Azolla caroliniana; assembly: GCF_043228905.1. Lineage (NCBI taxonomy): Eukaryota > Viridiplantae > Streptophyta > Polypodiopsida > Salviniales > Salviniaceae > Azolla > Azolla caroliniana. Next base: position 25,618,781 of record NW_028230438.1, read on the forward strand.
TTGTCTCAAACTCGGTTCCATTAGGTCCATACTGTTCACATCTAGCAAAGAGCGACACGTGGAAGGAGTATTTTTAGCATGCCAGGATTCAGCTGGTTGTCAGAACCTAGATGTAAGAAGATACAAATACTCGACTTTTGATTTCTCTATCCACATGTCCCTCATCATACATCTTTGCCACAACATACCAAATAATCACATTTTGCAGTTCCACACCCCAAGATTGGCCTTTACACCACATAAAGAGCTTGTGATTTTGAGAAAACTAGAGCTCAAAGGATGATTGGCATCCTCTAGGCATGAGAATATATCAACCCCGTCACACTAAAAATGTCCTGGCAACTCTTATGACCATTCAAACACACCTCATAAATCCCAAGAGCATTTCTGAAGATGTTAAAAATACCATTTGTTGTTTGAACTCCTTTCCTAAAATATTTAAATATCATAGGCAGAGAAAATGGAAAAAATTTATTGTTATAAAGGAACACACATTCAATGACAACATCTCTTTACTACATCACTTGATTCAGCTAATGGGAGGGGAGGGAGTTTCCCAAGGTACTGAAATTCATTAAAATCATGGCATAAATGACCTCAGTAAATTAACACGATGAGGCCCATTTAGACAACCATTCCTGAATCTTGATGGCCACAAAGAATAAAGAATTCTTTGTCAAAATTGTACAATATGGCTAAGCCCATAATTACACTGACTTTGTTTGTTCTTGGTGGAGAACAACAAGATCTCGTGTGAAAATATTTGTTATGGCAAAGAGAAGTAATACAAACACCACCTGTGCACTCATGATACCAAAATGACTGATGCTCTGCCCAATTTCTAACCAGCTTCCAGTATTTCGGACCTTTTAAAAAAGAGAAGATATTGGAAACTGGAAATTTCAAGTACCTAAATATGTGTGTTAAAGAAGCAAAGCACAATAAGGAACTTACAAGGAAGAAGAAATGGATTGTCATCACATCTGAGAAGAGCATCACTACAAAGAAGCAGCCTAACCTTGGCAGATTGAGAAGCTTCATAACAGCACTAAAGGCACACCTGGAAAGCTCAACAAGAAAATTACTTTCTTATTAGTAAGGTAAGTATATAAGAACCTCAATATAGATGAAATGACAATAAGCTCACGTGACAAGAATGAATGGTATCAGCAACTTCCAAACCAAGAGGGACGCCATGGTGAATGGCTGTGAAATGGGGCAAAAGAGGTGTAAAGATAATTGTATATCGATGATGTGCTCACAAAAACAAGAAAGTTAAATTGGAACTGAGCCATACACTGAAAACCGTGATGAACCGATAAACCGAAGAGATCTCAAAACTTGCAAGGCTTGCAACATTTCCAGTCCCAAAGAAAGCCACATTGATTAGTACTATCTGAATACAAAAAATAACCATATAGGATCATATGTTCACATGTTTCTAGATTTCCGATAGCTTTCCAAACCAAAGGTTAAAAGTCTAGGAATTTTTGTGGTTATGCACTCATGTCATATATATTGGAACTTTCCATTACACAAATAACATCCGCAAACGCCTTGCCTTCCATTTAGTAAATGTAACTGCAATACTGCCATTACCACTATAACTGAGGACGATGCCGGTTATGTGAAATATTATTACCTTGCCCACAAGGTATGGGGATAGTGCAAGGTAGGGAACAGATGGTGATAAAAATGGTTTGGTGTACCTTAAGTCAATGATAGACCAGATGAACTTACAAAGCAAAGAGGAACTCTCATATCAGCAAGCTTCAGAGCCCTGTTTCCTTTCGATGGAGATGGTACAGATAGATCGAAGGTCACAGTGTCCAATGAAAAATCATAGTTATCTGTGATGACTGTAGAGTTCATGAGCACAGCTTCTACTACAATCCAGGCCAGCAGTACCAGAGCCAAAGCACTATAGAATAACGCTTCGTACCTGTAAACAAGCATAGAAATGGAGATCATTTATCCTTTGTCAGCAGACCCATAACATAAAAAAGAACAGAGCCTTCTATTTAAGTTCATGAATAATTTGCAAGGTGATGTTGTCCATGAACATGTGTTTAACATGCTAACGTTTGGGCAGGATTCTATAAACTAAAAATCCATGACTGGACCTTGTTCATTTAAGTAAAACCCAAAGGCTTCTCTATACCTAAATACTAGCTCGGACATCAGGAAGTCAAAATCCTTCCTTTGATACACTATTCTTCATCTCTTACGAAAACCAAGACATAGATCACTCTTTCCAGTTCTAATAAGTTGCAATCTTACCCTATTGATAGAAGCAAAAATGTTGGCGCGAACCCTAAGAAAATGGATGTTAATCTGCTTAAAATATCTGGAGGTGAAAATACTGGCACTACAATGGGCAAGCCTGTTGCATTAAAGAAGATTATCAAAAACATACTTTCAAATAGAAAAGGTTAACAGAATATTTTTCAATTTTATATATTACACTAAGCATTATATTGTTCAAGAGCAATCAGTGTAAGGAGAATAAACATACCTGCAAGAACCCAATTTATGATCCGAATATGCATGGGTAGTCCTCTATTTTGAGCCCGGAGAGAGGTAGAAATCCAAACCATGACTGTGGAAATCGTTACAAGAGAAATCTGTAACAAACAAAAACCGTGAATCAGAAGGCAACTTTGTGCTGACTCCCTCTATACATATATATGCTACAAATACTTCACTTTAAAAGACTTATTTCAGATCAAAGTACCTGGAGTAAAAATACTCTACTCAGTTTCTTCGATTTTCTTGTTTGCTCACGCAGAATGGACCTCCACGTTTGATTACTTGGAAGAGAATAATAATTCAACCATTGACTCCAAAAAGCAAGAAAGATCACAATAATTCCACTTCCAACGCTGCAATATAAATTTAGAAAGGCACCATCAGAGACATTCTTGTGATCCTGATTTCATATTTTCAGAAAGCAGACTTTCTAATTGAGCATCTAGGTTTTCTGCTTAGCGGACTTCAAATGAATTAAAATCAAAATAATGCAATGTGTGAAACAAGAATAACTCAAAAACATCATGCGGACCACATTGTCATTGGGGTGTTCTGCTTATTTAATAGACTCCTATTGCCTCATACCAAACAACAGTATATGAAATATGGCAAAGTTAGATCAATCAAGAACAGAATTCAATGTATCAACTTCATAGTTTCCTTTTAGTTACCAAAAATAGCCAAAAAAGGGGATGAATAGACCATATAACTGCTCAAAGACCACATATAATTGATCAATGGGGGATTGCCAAATGACTTTAATGAGATATAAAAAACTTGACGATATTTGGGAAATAAAGAAAAAGGTCAGAGGTTGCATAACAGCTTAAAAAGTCAGTGGTTCAATGACTTAGACCTTATTTCTTGTGAATGTATGCACATAAAGAACTCACACAAGGACAGTGTTGTCTGCAATATGGACAGGCATGAGAGTAAATCCTGAGAGCATCCAGCAAGAAGCCCATACAAAACTTGGAACCATCGACAATCCTGGCGTGTTGCATGAGATCATGACTGCACCTACAACTCCAGCTGCCAGAAAGACCCCAGTATAGACCTCTCTTTTGAAAAAGCTCAAAACCTATAAAAAAGGAAGTTGTTCTTACTTATCCTTATATTATGGAGCATAATCGTATACTTAAAAATAAAATAAATACAAAAATTCTAAAAGATCCTCAATTTTACTTATTTCCAGATTGGTTAGTCCAACTGCCCCTGGTCAATCCCGAAACAGACAGAAAAGGGATGAGATTACATTTAAATAGCTCAAACAGCAATAAAAATTGAGAAAAAGTGGATAAATTGATCAAACAGAACATGTGATTGCTTGACACGAAGCTGACTGATGGCAATTGGGGGAATAAAGAAAAACAGTCAGGAGTACTTCAGAATTTTTCCTGAAATATAGGGAATTAAGATAAAACAAAAAATCCTAGGATGGAAGTATACCAGCATTTCTAGCACCAGAAGTGACACCCCTACAGCATAGGACGTCCTGATGAAGAAGAGAATTTTTGATGTCCGTATTGCATTCCAGATATTGTTCAGAATATTTGCATCACTAATGATCTCTGTCCAAAACAACAATGCAAGCCCAAGGTACAAATGGTATAGCAGTGGTGCATGTTCTACCAAAAGAACAGTGGAGCAGATTCCCATTATGACAGATCCACATATACGCACCTAATGCAACCATATCCACAGTTTAAGTGTGATTTATGCAAAATAAATTGTTTTGACATGTATGCTTATTTAGTTTTATAGAAACAAAGCACTGCATTACTTATCATCATAAGAGGAATAGTAAGGGAAAAAAAGAATAACCGAACACACAAGCAATTAGTAAAGACTCCCCATCAATCATGTGGGCCAGGGTTCCACGATTGAGTATCTATGTATTTACCAGGGGAAAAAGATTTTAATCCCCAATAATGGGCCAAGGTTCCATGATTCAGTATTTATGTATTTAAAATGGGAAAAGGATTTTAATCCCTGCTTTTTTGATAGATGCTAGTATATACATGAGAGACTTAAACTAGATAATGATATTTTGTAACTGTCCCTTCTTTCATATAAAAATTTACACAGAACAGAAGTAACTATACGAGCACTTACAATAACTCTTCTCTTTCGTACAGGCGACTTCATTACTGATTTGAAGGGACTAAACAAAAACGATGTATAGTTCTTAATGACATACAAAAGTATGTACACCATCCACCCTAGATAACCCATTGTGACTGTACCCATCAAAAAGAACCAATCATAGGTCTGAAAATAATGCAGCCCTGAAATTGAGAGGGTGATAAGCTCTTGAGCCAACTTGATAGCTTCTTCATACTGATGCTCATCAATCAACGCCCTTATTTCCTTCACATCTTCCTCATATCCAGCAAGGGGAATAAATGGTTTAAAATTCAGAGACGTGGTTTGTTTTAAACCTGTGTTCATGTAGGAAATAGAAGCTAAGGAAGACACAGATATTATGAGGTCATACTCAGATTGCAATTCAATAATTTCATTGTTAATATGATTGGATACGAGATTTCTGAAGGAATTGATTCAGTATCTGCTTTGCATTTGCATAAACAGCTTCAGCCTTCTCTATCTATAAGACAAAACATAATGTAAGATAAACATCTGGTCAATTATCTATTAAAAAGAGGAAGCATATAAAAGTATGTGAAAACACCAAAATAACCCGAACATAAAACTGTTAGGTATACAGCAAATATTTCGTAAATTATTTTTAAAAAAGAGGAAGCATATAAAAGTATGTGAAAAACACCAAAATAACCCAACATAAAACTGTTAGGTATACAGCACATTAATGCCACTACTATTTAAACACTAATTTCTTCTTTACCTGACTAATATCCAAGTAGTCAATGGGCAAAGCCCCAACAGAATTCAATGGACATGGAAGACCTAAAAGGGTTGACTGCCAACAAAAATGGAAAGCTTTAATGAGAATATAGGAACAACAAACTAAAGGTCATGACACATTTAAAAGTTTGTGACAAATCTTGTGGTAAGGAGAGTACTCAGATAATAGATCAAGAGCCCATCACCATAAGAGGTGCGATATCACCCTGATTGACATCGACACGTTCAAAATCTCCAAGACCCCACCCAGAAGGCGTCAGAGGATGATGTTCATGTTGGTCAACAAACATGGCCTCATCATCTCCATAATCTTCTGGACTGGCTGGGCTTGGCTTCTGAATACCAGCTCCCCAAACCACGAGTGGTGTCTCTGTATTTGTCGGATGGCCATCCCCGTGGCTTCCTGGGATTGTGTAATAATATTTTTGGGTGAACCATATTGGATTCAAGAAATTATCATTGATATTAGGGTAAAACTCTGAAATATTCCTAAGTTTCATTATATGCCCGAATGCCCTTCAGTTTTCATTATTCCCTGAGATGCCCTTGATCAACTCCCAAGAGTTCAAGCTATATGTTGCAGCATGCAATTGTATCATCAAATTTATCCTTGTTTGCACTCTTTCAGGGGTTGACAGAGCAATTGATGACATAATGAAAACTCAGGTATTTGTGAGTTTTTCCTTAATTTTAGAGTTATAAACCAGCAAGCTGTAAGACACATACCTTTCTCACTCATTCCATGGTCTGCAGTGAATATGTAAGCTGTCCGCTGATCCGGAAACAATTTTTCTACTAGTTCAACAGTCGCTTTAACACCAGAATCTACAACTTCTATGTTACTCAGATAGATGGGTGAAAATGGCCGATGAGCATGACCATTCGTATCACAACCAAGGAGATGCAAAAAGATCACCACTTTATCTCCATGCAAAAACTTATAAACCTCCGGGTCTTCATTAGACTGGTTCAGGAGCTCACCCACTCGTTGAAATGACCATTCATCCAAAAAAGATGCATCTGCATATCAGAGTGCAAATTCAATAATGAAAGTCTCATAATTGAATTATGTGAAGTTTACAAATGCATCATCCATTCAAGATAAGATTAAAAACCTGCAGCAAAATCTTCATATTCGTGTGGATACACTTTCCAATGGGCATTTGACAAATGGCCACAAAACATTGGTACAATATCTGGACTTCCATAAGCAAATGTATGTGTACTTCTGTTGAAAATAGAGTCGAATTCCACTGGGTTTGCTTTCCAACCTACAACATCATGCTAATTACAACTTTTAGCCAAATGTATACCTCTGGAGTCTAATCATACCAATAAAAAATATAGGAGGCCGTAATCATCAACACCACAAATACTAAGCCTCTTTAAACATGGGCTTCAGTCCATGTATAGAAATGGAAGCCTTAACTGTTAAGTTGAGAAAAATATCCATGCGCTTTTCATTAAATTTTGTTAGAGCTTGAAAAATCAGTTTTACAGATAAAACCACTCACCCTTTGTAACTGCACTAGGGTCCTCATAGAATCCAGCAATAATTGCAACATGCCCTGGGCGAGACTCTGTAGGAGGCCGAGCATGAGAAACTCCCCAGCGTCCTTTAGTTTGAATTATACTTCTTAAGAATGGGGCCCTGAATCTCCCATTTGCATCCATCTCATAAAATTTATCAGCTCGCAATCCATCAGCTACATACAATAAAGATGGATTCATTACAATCAATCACAAACCAAAAATAACAGAAGGTAACAAATAGTTCTTTAAGAAGTGTCTTTACATCTAAGTTGTAAATAAATCCATGTTTACATTGAAATTAAAGAAAGTAAAAAACTTGATTACTATGAACAGGTCATCCATGACACACCAAATGGGAATGTCAGGACTAGACAGAGAAAGAGATAAAGGAGAGTATAAGAAAACTAAAGTAGAAACTGAACTGCATTAAATATGATAACAAAACGTTTGGGATATGTTTTACGTACAAATTAGAGATTTATTGCAGAATAACCATATAGGTTTGGAATAAACAATTATAAGAGAAATATTTTTTCAAGAAATATTCAAGGAAAAGCTGTCTTTTTATGGTTCCGGTGGTGAAATCACATCATCTGTTCAAGAAAAGCTTCTGATGAGCTCAGAACATGTGCTCACTACATTATGTTATCCTATAGATTTGAATCCTTATTAAAGCTGTACTAAGCAACAGATACAGATTGCAGTTAGTTTATACTTTTATGGCTTCTGTGGTGAAATCACATCATACTTCTAAAAGAAAACTGTTTTTTCTACATATCCTGGGACTTGTGACAAAATCACGGGATGACTCTAAAGAAAGCTTGCGGAAATCTCCAGATATGTCATTTGTCTTAAGTATGCCATCAAGTAATCTGATAATTTTGCATGAAATGCAACAACTGACCAGAATCAATCTGCAGCTGAAGATATTCTCGGCAAATTTTGCCTCCATTATAAGGAAGGAAAAAATGAAACAGATAGTTCTACGAAGAGAATAAGGCCAAGGCTCTGTATATGAACTTACCACGCTGTATGGAAAACACTAAAAGAATGGAGATTCAGCCTATCTTCTGACTAAGAAATTATCAAAATGGAACAGGTGCAGACCAGAAAGATAACAAGGCCAAGAATTGATGTCCAAACTCATCACACCACGCCATGTAGAAGACACTACAATGATAGAAATTTGCAAATTTCCTTAGCAAAAAAGGATTAAAGAATGCCAAGTAGCAACTACACCTTGTTCTGCACAAGAAAGCCAAAGCAAGCAGAAATCATATTACATCTCCAAAAAGTCAGCACGCCAGGTACAAAGTACAACCAAATTCGAAATCCAGAAGATCTTCCTGATTAAGTAAGAATGGGAAAGAAACACAGAAAAGAATGTTGCATTTGTGAAATTGGCAACGCCATTGTAGAAAGGAGGTCACTGCATGAATGGTGATTCAGAGGTATTTTCTGACCAATAACGTAAGCAGAAGAATAATGCATCTTAAGAAATGAGATTTTCAGAAGCTTTTTCTGATCTGACAGAGAAAGAAATCTTAGCTTCCTGATAGCAATTTTCATCAGTACATACAAACACAAGTGGTAAGAATCGATATCGCAGAACTCACATGCAATGTAGGAGATGGAATAAAAAAAAGTAGGAACAGCGCAAAGAATTAAAGAAAGAGCCGATCTGTAGAAGCTCGCAATGCATACATATATGTATAGGTGATGACAAAAAAAGTAGAAAAAGGGAGAACAGATACAAAAGAATGATCGATGTGCAAGAATTCGCAATGCTAATCTATATATATATATATATATAAAGAGAGAGAGAGAGAGAGAATGAGAGAATGAGAGAATGAAAATGAAGAAGAAAAAGGGATGAGAAACAAGGAAAATATTGATGTGCAGATGTAAGGTTTAAGGTTTAAGGTTTAGGGTTTAGGTTTTTAGAAATCCACCATGAGACATGGAAGTTTAGGAATAGAGCCATACCTATAAAGAGAACGAGGCGTTTGGCAGGGGCGTGGGTGAGAGGTTGAACAGGGTCCATGCCATGGACGATGGGGGTCTTGAAGTAGATATCGAAGATACTGAGCATGTAGAGAGCGTGGAGGATGAAACCCAGGGCAACGAGTATGCCTTCCTCCCATCGTCTGGCCCCCATCGCCATCTCTGCCATTCTTCTCTCTTCCTGTTTCTTTCTTTCTTTCTTTCTTTCCTTCTTCCTGTCTTCCTTTCTTTCTTTGAAAACAAAGAACTGTGAGAAAGAAAGACACACAACTTACAAGTTCAAAATCACACTCCTCACGTTTGTCAAATTTACCAATTTAATCCCCCTCCTTTAAAAAGAACTCTCTCCTCCCCTAACTAAAAGTAGTGTGTGTAGTAAAACAACACAAGTAGAAGAGAAGTAAGAACACCACAATTGTTGTCAATGCAATAGTGTTGATCTTATGGCCATCTAAAGCTCGTAAGACTTGAATTGACACACAAGGGCACCTCCTTCGTAGACAAGGCACCCCCATACCTTGCTTAGTTGCAAAAGACCGCCAGTCGATTCTCCATTCCGCCCGCCTAAGCTTGACATTACATACCTTGTGTGGTACACGCTTATGTGGAGACCGTCAAACGAGAACCCATTTGTATTGCTTTGATCGTACCACTAATCACCATGCCTTCATTATTCATACACACCCTTATATGATGTGGATGGCATTTGTTGTGGCTCCTTGGATCAAAACGCCGCAAAAAAAGGGTTTGGAAACTTTCTATTCATCAACAATGCTTGACAATGTGACATAATTATGACATGAATGGCTTTAACAACAAGACGAGTTTGGAAATTGTTCTTTGTCATTCTCCTCGATCATCTTACAAATGAAAATAATGTTCCATCTAGAATGTATCATTGTTTTGAAACCACTGCCGAAGGAAATATGACCCGCTAAAGGAAGTATGACTTTTGCATGACATGGAATATGAGGTTGTCATATTGCATTCAACAAACATCAACATTATATGTGTCAAATGATCTCCCAATGTGACTCTAAAATAGCATTTTGCATAGTTTGCTAAGCTAAGGTGGTTGCCACTTGACCAATCTCAGTCTTTATTTTTAGAAGAACGTTGAATGTTGAACCATAATCAATCTTGACGTTTAAATTATCGAGCATCATTAACATCATGCCACCTATGAAGTGGTTTTCCCATGGTATATACTATCTTTCTCTTCAAAACAACGTGCCTCTACGCAAAGTTGAGTTCCTCCATGCATACATTTGAAGATGTTGATCTTCAAGTAACCATGTAATGTAATCTTCCGAATTGAGTATGATTGCTCGAGCCCCACCCCCCCCTAGAACTTTGGGGTACCCATATATGTTTCTCAATCTGGTGGTCTTCTCAACAAGAGAGACATTTGATGATGAGTATGGGCTTGCTTAGAAATATCATCATAAATGATAAAGGTATGTTGTATGTGATACATAACATACTCAGCCAAAGTTGCTACTTATATGGGAAAAATCAGCACAAAAGTGGTTGGAGCTTGAATAATGAAAAGCTATTTTTGCATCCATACATGAATTGATGAGGTGGTAGCGTTATGGTGTCCCAAGAAACCACCACACCTTCAAACAAAATGTTTTTATTTATTTTTTCACAAAAATTGTATACTGCCCACCCGTTAATGGTATTTGTCTCCCCTCGTATCCAAAGGAAAAAGAAAAAGCAACTTAGCCTCTATTTGAGAGTGGAAGTAGATCAAAACAGGAAAAACACACATGTAGACTAGAGAACGTGAATCAATTGAAAAAAAATGGTTCAAATTTATTATTAACCAGGAGACTTACACTTGGATACGAGCATGTCACTCATGTATCCCTTCCATAGTGAATTCCCCCCCCCCCCCCTTTGAAATTTGTATTATATAAAGATTACAAGCTTGAAGGAGTCTCTCGTATTTTCCTCCAAATAGGTCGATAGAGCATTGTTGACGTAGAAGTTGTAAAACGTTGAATATAATTATCGATAACTAATGAAGGGTTTGTTATGGAGTTGCCATTGATGTTAATAACTGTGACATTCAATGTACATGGGAGGCCTACAATCCATGAAATACTTCATGGGATTGACAATTATCATCGTCATGACATTGCTATTAAACAAGATTGTTGATGATCATGTACCTAAAGGTATTGCATAGCTCAAGGCAAGGTAACATTTCTTTTCAACGACATCTCATTTATGGGGAGAGACATTGATAATGGCATACGTTTGTCACGTAAGCAACAATGTTTATACTTTTCATTATCAAACTTTTGATCATGTGATCGCCTAATGTTTTGCATCCTTGCAAGAACTTAGAAGTTATGGAATCAAAATAATAGCTCAAAAATAAAAATTGAAACGAGAGAGTGTTGGGATCACAATATATGAGCAAAGATAATGAGGCATAGCAAAAAAATGTGTCTTAACCGTATGACAATAATAACAAGAGAAATGATAACATAAATCATACTATATTTCTTCCTTTTTTACATGACACTCATTCTACACAATATCCTTATGCAAACAACAAATCAAAATGGGAACAAAATGTTTGGTGAAACACATTTTCTTTATCCAAGGAAAGTATTGTGACTTACAAAAACTTATCAAGTTTACAAATCAATCACGTATCAAAATGCTTGTGACCACTAACAAGGCAAATGAGCAAGAGCTTCGTTGCTAAACGATGTAGGATACTCCACCACAAAATGTCCTGATCACGACGATCTACCTTTTTATTACTAAAAGACAATGGTACAATTGTTTAACGAGACTATGAAGAGATTTTGTGGTGTTCACACTTTGACAACCTATATACGTAAATGGAATATTATAAATATACACTATTATAGATCATAAATATAAAATGCATCAAGCTTTTAGGCTGTCGAATCTATTTGATGAGCATTCAATGATTGCTTTAACCTTAACTTGTATTTACATACGGGTGCACGAAAATTTTAAATATTTCATACATATGAAAGCTAGGCATTGCAACTAGGTATTAGTTAGCAACAACGTTTGAAGTGGTTCAATGATAATTTATAGGGGAAAGTACCAGGATACCCCTGGAAGTTCCAAATTTACCAAACTATCCCTATGTCCAAACAATTACACCTTATAAAGTAATTATTACACTCAAACATTTGGTAAATAGGGCTTGTTCGGGTCCATTTCTTCCATCTTTGGTGAGTAGGGTGTAATTTTTTGGACATAGGGGTAGTTTGGTAAATTTGGAATTTCAAGGGGCATTCTGGTAAATAGACGAACTTCCAAGGGTATCCTGGTACTTTTCCCTAATTTATATCTAAAATGTTGCCTATGGATATTCACGAGGACTACAATACTCATTGGAATATGACCTCGATAGGGAGAAGACGAGGATACCTTGGAAGTGGAAAAAGTGATGCAAAGTGGGGGATGGAGTATTTTGACCCAAGTTGAGTGGTCTCCAAGATTGTTAACATTGAGTTAGAACATACAATTTTGTGATGGTTAATTAGAATACCAATCGTAGTCGTCAAACAATTACATGAAAGTGCAAACTCCATGCAAGTGATCCTCATGGAGTCATTTGTGGAAAAGTTTTTTTGGGGGGTGGCTAAATTTCATGCAAGTCACTTTTTATTATTTTCCCTGAAAATATATCCTCCATTGGTGTTAAAATTAAAGTGGCAAGAGGCAATATACAAAAACTTCTTCAGCTATTTGTAAAGAACCATACTTCACATACATATTAACCAACATGTTTCCTAGTAAGCCCTCATCTTCTAGCCTTTTCTTCACAATTTCAGCATAAATGCACTGACCCTCATATGATCTTCCTAAATCAAAACAAGGTTTTAGGTTGTGTGAATATGTCAAAGCATTCTGAAGGATTCCTTTGTCTTGCATCTATTAAAAAATCATACAACACCTCCTGGGCCTATCCATGGTTTCTATAGCCTCTTACGAGTGTATTCCATGAGACAATATTTGAAACCATAATTGTTCTAAATGTTTTCTATGTGGTTGGGCAACCACATTTAGCATACATATAAATCACATGGAAGTCACTTTTTTTGGGCGTATATGAGAAGTACGCATGTTTATGTCAAATACTTGTTATTTATTTATTCGTTCACTTATTCCATTGACACCCCCTCGTAAACTATTTAGTTGGTAGTCTCCATAGGCCCGAGATTTCACATTGGTGTATCCAACTTAATCAAAGAATGCAATCTGCTTTGTAGAATCTACAAACCATCATCACTTGCTAAAGTTCATTGGGAGTTATGTATGGTTGTCAAGGACAACATTCTTTCTTAATTGTGTGTATAAACAAGTAAGTATATATTCATTCATCTTACATGTGTGCATAAAAGCACAAGGTTAACTATCCCTGATTGCATGGAATCGGTTGATGTGTTCACTCTATCAATTGTCATTCCCTTCTTATCCTTTCTTGATGATGATGGATTGTGAGGTTTATGTAGTCACTCTATCAATTGTCATTCCCTACTCTTATCCTTTCTTGATGATGATGATGGATTGTCATACATAACGCGGGCGATCTTAACAAACAAAATCGTGGTATTATATATCCCACATACAAACGCGATGTAGACCTCGTCTTATAAAAACCAAATGTAGGGCTGCAGGCAATCTCATCGGGATGGCGTGGGTTGAGCACAGAGCGAACTATTCTTTCGCCTTTTACTAAAGAATACCGTGTGTTCCTCCTACAACAAATGCCCTAACCCTAATTTTTAGAAGTGGGAGGCTCCTCTGTACCCCAGATGGAGCTTCCCACCATACAAATGCCAATACAAATACCTCAATGGAGCTTCCCACCATACAAATGCTTAACAAACAAAATGCCACAGAGCTGTAGAACTTGATAATGTAGTTCCATTATCAGGCTTATAGTAAGTTTTCGTAGTCTGACTCTGGTGAAAACTCGACATCTTAGTTCGTTTATTCAGGTCTGCATAATGTAGTTTCATTATCAGGCTTATAGTATGTTTTCGTAGTCCGACTTCTGACGGTAAAACTCGACATTTGAGTTCGTTTATTCAGGCCTGCAGAAAATCCTTTGTATTTTTCAGTTCCAAAGGCGTACAGATATAGATGAATGAACCACCTTGTGGAGTCTCTTCAGCGGTGGTTAAATTGGGAAGAGGTTCCTTTCCAACTTCTGTGGAGATATGATTAAAGATATTAGAATCATGAGGTCTCAAACATTGTCTTGGATTTAGGTTCCTTTCCAACTTCTGTGGAGATATGATGAAAGATATTAGAATCATGAGGTCTCAAACATTGTCTCGTTGAGGAGCTATCAGAGATATATAGATTAGACATACATCAAGGCTACCATTGAATGGTCGTCATGTGTAGTCTCTTTTGAAACTTCCTGGAAACTATCCTTCATCTATCTTCTACTTCAATTTATTTTGCTGAAAGGCAAAACCCGCAAGGCTGTGAGTTTAGAGTTATATATCCAGAACGTGATCGAATTGTAGCAGATTCAGAAGTAGAGGGGCTTTGTTATGCACTTGTGTCGTTTCACAGCAAAGTTTCTTAGTAATTTTGACATGGCGAACGAGAGAACGACAGCAATAGAAATCTTCCTGGTCGAAATTAGCGGTCAACATGATTATACAAACTGTAGGATGGGATGGGATGATCTACACAAACTGTAGGGAAGATTTTAGCTACATTGAGGTATTTGTATTGGCATTTGTATGGTGGGAAGCTCCATCTGGGGTACAGAGGAGCCTCCCACTTCTAAAAATTAGGGTTAGGGCGTTTGTTGCAGGAGGAGCACACGGTATTCTTTAGTAAAAGGCGAAAGAATAGTTCGCTCTGTGCTCAACCCACGCCATCCCGATGAGATTGCATACAGGCCTACATTTGGTTTTTATAAGACGAGGTCTACATCGTGTTTGTATGTGGGACAAATATATGTAAGTCACACATTCAAAGAGAAGAAGGAGAAGGTGTCACTCCACGTATCATTCATTCGTTCTCGCATCATATGTACATACATACCTCTCTTCCTCTTTTTAGTTCTATCTCTTTGCATGGTTGGTAATGATAGTAGCATTGCCTCTCTGCTTGCCACCAACCTTCACATCCATGGCACGACGATTCAATTATCGGGTCCAATGACCTGTGGCTATTATCTGGGCTAGTGGCCCATCATACTGATGGAATTGCTCTCGACCTATTGTGGCATGCAGGAGCAGGCTCATGGTTTTCATCCGCTTGAGATCGATTCCTATATGGTAGGCTATGAATTTTCTTGCTTCTAGGGCTTTGGGGTTGCCCTATCGAGGTTATGTATGATATATCCTCACATTTACCGTTCTTCTTGTTTATGCACGATAGGAACATATATTTATTTTTCCCATCCTTGATATCGTAGAGGAAGAAGTGAGGGCAGGAGGCTATATTATGTACTGCATGCAATCGACTCATGTTGGTCTCGTGCTTATGCACATAGCCTACGGTTGTTCATTCACAATGACATATTTTTGTCTTCATTTTGTACCTAAGTGCTTGTTATATCATCTCGATAACCTTATGAGAGACGATAAATGTTCAAACCTCATTGTTTGTAGAGTGCACGAGGGTTCTCTATGAACCTCTGATGTTCATGATAACAAATATCTAATGTAGGTTTCTCCCATTCTAGATACGCAAAATCATATTATTCACAAACCTTTTTTGAAATCAAACATATATACTATATTGAATGTACCTCCCATGCAAAACGTATGTAAAAATGGAGAGGATCGATGTTTCTCTTGTTCTTCTTTTTGCAATGTAGTCCTACAAAAACTTACCAAGAAACAACCAATATGTCTTCCACGTGCTCTCAACTTTTCTTTTGCTTTGATCACCAAGAATATCACTTCTATGCCTCCCCATGATAGCCATGTCAAATTCTATCACACGCCTTGAAGATGCTTTACCAATTGTTGATGTCATCATTGCACGTGATGATATAATATATCTTCAACTTTTTCCATCACTTTCACGGTGTCTACCTTCACTTTATGTTGAAAAAATTTGAACTTCTATGTAGGTCACTCCCGTTGGACGTTAAAAAGATATCTATTTATATATATTGCTAGCAACTTCCACATCGTTGATTGACTTATGGTTATCAAATAATAGGCAAACAACATACTCTTGGTAATAGTTGATGAGATGCATATTGGTTTGGTTTTCCACACCATCAACAATCAACCCTTGCAGTATGTTATTCTTGTTGGATGTTAAAAAGATATCTATATCTATATATATATTGCTAGTAACTTTCATATCGTTGATTGAATCATTGTTATCAAATAATAGGTGAACTACAGACTCCTAGTTATGGTCGATGTGATGCATATTGGTTTGGCTTTTCACACCATTACCAATTAATTGGTTTCTTGTTAGACAAATTTGAAAAAGAAAGGCGTTTTGGGCTGCATCCTTTTTACCCTAAAAAGGTCATACATGCTACAAATAATACTCTCGGAACACACACTACAAATAAAACCCAATCTGAGCCGTCGATTCTCGCAGACCCCACCAATTTAGACCGTTGATTCTCTGCACAGTGTACCAGTTTTATTCACAGAAGACAGAAAGAAGCTGATACTTCACGCACAAGATTTCATCTCTTTTCTCTACGTTCCTTTTCTATTTCCGATCTGCTTCTGCTTCTTCTTCTTCTTCTTCTTCTGCGCGGCGATGGAGTCGAAGATCGAACAGACGCAGGTCCTCTTCGAGAAGTTCAAAGCTTCGTTCAATCGCAAGGACTTCGAAACTTGTTGTACGTTGCTCTCTCAGCTTAAGGTGAGTTTTGTTTACACAGTTTCCTCCTCCTCTTCCCTTCCTCGCTCCCGTTTATGCACCGGTTCCTCCCGTTAGCTAATGTCATTTCAGCTATCGGAAATCAACAAACGAGAACGTCTACGATCGAGTATTTCAATTCCTGTAAATCAAAAGAACGAAATACCTCGAATAGCATAGGCAATGAAGATTAGTTCAGTTCTTGGAAATGGAAAGAGGTGGAAATTATTCGAGGAATATATCAGTTCTTGGAAATACAAAGAAGCTGGGAAAAGGCATTTGATAGGATACTCAATTCAGCATTGGCAATCAAAAGGATAGGAATTATCTTCTTATACATAGGTTTGGTAATATGGAAAAGAGAATCTTTGATTATCCAGATTTGGTGTTTGATCTCAGTTCTTGGATATGAAAAAGAAGAATAACCCGTTGAGGAATGGTGCTTTATATTTAGTTATTGTAAATCATAAGAAGATAATTGTTTAATGGACTGGTATAATGTGTGATCGAGTCCTATCTAGAACCTGTATTCTGATTAGGTTTCTTGAAGGAATCATCTGGCCTGCTATGATCTTGGAATTTATTATATACAATTGTTAAAATGACTTCCCTTTAGCTTCATCACACGAAGGATGCACTCCAGAGCATAGTTTTTAAAGAAATGCTTGGATTGGCTGCCTACACCTCTGAAAGTGAAAGCATCTGCAGATGTTGGAAATCAAATTTCATTTGTATCTGCTGGTGCCGTTTCTGAATGGCCAAGTATTGCCTTCGATTTTTGTGAATGCTTAGCATAAATGCTTTTTTGCTATGTCATCACATGAAAAGAACTTGAATTCAACATGAGTGAACTCAAAGTTGTTGTCCTGCTCGATGATGGGCAAACCTATCATAACAAGAGGGAGCACCAGTCCTATGAGCAGCAAATTTGGGGTTGAGTTATTTGCTAATCCAATATCAAGACATGGAGGCAGAGGAATTCAGATTCGGGTGATATCTGGCTTGAAATTTGCAAAAAAATGGAATTGGAGAAACTGTAGATTGAAACAGAGGCAAATTGTATCAGTGATTGGAAATGGGGCAAACTGAATAATGAAATTGGAGTATGTTTGGGTCGTGAGGCTTAGCATGTATATGATCACCATGGTGGAAGTTTTCATTAAAAACAAGTCACTTAACTCTTTCTTGGATGATGACATCAAGGTATCAAAAGAATAAACATCAAGGGATTTGTCTCTATGGATGATGACATTTTCTTTGGCTAAAAGGTATTTTCTGGGGTCAGAAGATCAGTCCATACTTTTTCATACCCCTATCACTTGTCAAATGGTTTACGTATGAGAAACCTATGAATTAGAGGCATCTGATAGGACTCTGAATATGTAGTCTGTGTCTCATTGTCTCTTTCTCTCTCTCTTTTGGAAGGATGTAGCAATGGAAGTCTTCAGCAATTTCCATATCTTCCTTTCTCACTTTGACATCCCTATTCATTATTTTTTGCTAATAATATATTTTAATATTATTTTTCAGGTTAAACTTACCGAATTTCAAAGTCTTCCTCCATTGTTCAGGCAGACACCAACAGCAGTGCAAGAGCTTGTTCTTGCCAGTAGGGGTTATTTTTATTTGTTTTTCCGTAGTTGTGTATATCGACTTTCTGCTAACTATTCAGGGTGTGTTAGGGAGCATCTTGGAACATGCGGTTGTATTGAGTATAATGACTGAAGATCAGGAAGCCTTTGAAAGACACTTTCTACAGCTCAAACCATTTTATTGTGATGCAAGGTCTGTGATTGGTGTGGAACTGTTAGTCATAACTGTAATATATGTCGTAAAATTGTCCTCATGATGTCCATCTACTTTAAAAATTCAAGATTTCTGACAATTCCCCAGCCTTATTATTACACTTTGTGTTGATTCATGTTGTTTTTTTACTTCCTTCCTCATTGGAAAAAGATGGTTGTAAAGCCCAGTCCAATAACCCATAGAAACTTGTGGAATTTGTTTGAAGTGTGGATTGATGCTCTTACCACTTGTGTATAAAACTTCCTTAATGCCATCAGATAAATTCTATTTATGCTGTCTTAAATGATGTCAGTTCTCTATTGTAACAAACCTTCCTTTAATTATTTTTGCAGAAGCCTGATTCCTTTATCTTCAGAAGAATATCCAATCCTTGGCCTCAACTTGTTGAGATTACTAGTGCAGAACAGGATTGCTGAGTTCCATACAGAGCTAGAACTTCTTTCTTCTGAGGCATTGGAAAACCCTTGCATCAAGTATGCTGTTGAGCTAGAGCAGTCATTCATGGAGGGTGCATATAATCGTGTCTTGAGCGCACGACAAGCTGTTCCTCATAAAACATATGAATATTTCATGGATCTTCTAGCTAAAACAGTCAGGTATACCTTATATATCTTTATAAATTTGTTCACGTGTGGATTATAGATGCTAACCTTATGTTTTTTGTTCCAAAAAAACTAACCGTATGTTTTGGATACTGTAGGGATGAAATTGCAGGATGCAGTGAAAAGGTGTATGACTATTTATCTTTTGCTGATGCTAAGAAAATGTTGATGTTTTCTTCTGATCAAGAGCTCTTGACATATGCTGAAGAGGTACATTTGCCTTTCTGTTCCTGATTTAGATTGTGGAATTAGAAGGGCTAATAGACCAGGCTTGTTTTCCTGAACAAAGATTGTTCGACTAAAAGTGTATGGTTAGATGTGCAATACCTGGTTCTCCATTGTTACTTTCCAAGCAGGCCTGTTACTGAAACACATGAAGGTGTCCATCTATAGCTCAATGTAACAGTGAGAGATTCACCGTAATTTCTTTCCCTATTTTAACTCATCGGGAGTTTGACCCCTACATTGATTTGTTTGGTCATATAATCAGAATTTATCATGGGCTTTTTGATATATATATTTTTGTCTAAATGTGGTGCTCTTAGACAGCCATATCATCTATATTTTGGTTTTCGAAGGGGCCATTTTTTTAATATTCTACTTTCATATGCAGGAACACCCTGAATGGGAAATTCAGAATGGTTCGGTATATTTTCAGAAAGTGAAAGAGGTTGTGCACAAAGAGATTCCTTCATTACAACTCATAAATCAGACCTTAGGTTATGCAAGGGAATTGGAACGCATTGTATAACACTTCATGATACATACATCCAATTCTGCCACAACAAGAATTCAAAGCAATGTTGCACATGCCTGTTATTAAAAGTTTGGATCTTGAGAGAGGATCTGCCATTATTCATTTTCAAAAATATTTCTGTTTTAAGGCTTCAGAAGTGAACTTCTTTAACACATTTTAACAAGAATGATAAAACTTGACTTTGTGCTGAATCAAAATTACTAATATCTTCTGTCGTACCTTCACTCGATCTATTTAGACTTACTCTATTTCCATTATTATAATCAAAATTACTAATATCTTCTGCCTATGATGTTCCATTTCCATTATTATAATCATTTTTACATGTTTATTATGTTGTCTTATTCAGTTTTCTATTTTGCTTGTACTGTCTTGTACTTGTACTTTATTTAGTTCTTTCTTTTGTCTATTAAAATTTGATATAGCAACTGGTGATATATATGTTATTCATAATGTATTATGTTTGAAAGGGTTTTTTTTATCATTCCCTCTGTTGAAATTATCACAATTGTTCAACATATCTTCTAAATAACAGAGGTGGTTGAATTATATTCAAAGCTCTTGTCAATTTCAGATGATATTCAAAGCTCTTGTTAATTTCTATCCAATTCTTCTGTCTCTGTTTATTGTGAAATTATTCAAATATCTGAATGTGGATGGTCAAAATTTCATATGGTTGTGGAAGTCGGATGAGACTTATTGTGTTTTGGGCATCTAGTTGGTTTAATAGGCAAAAAATAAAAGAAAAACATATGTTAACTAAAACAATATTATGGTTCGGCATTAACTCAGTTATATCGTAGAAGGTATATCTAGTCAGTTTCATAGGAAAAGGTAAAAGAAAAACATTTGGTATCTCTAAAATAGTTATGGGTTATAACGTCTATCTCATATGTATATGTGAGACTGGGAATGCACCTGAATATACTAGGCTGTGAGATTGAAAGTATGGTTTTCGTATGGAGTGGGAACAGAAATGAGATGAGCCAATCATCATTGCCGGAAGGCTGTTGAGTACCTTTTGGGACATTGTTATTATGCCTTTCATTAGTAGCATCTTTGAAGGGTAATTCAAGTGATTGTCATTGCTATGATTTAGCTTACATGGTGTATTCGCAATATCTTTTAAAGAATGTTAAAGTTTGTGTTTTCTATTCCACCATATGGCTAGTTTCCATGATTTTGAGTTTTGATAGCAAATTTGAGCACAACTTATTGTGAACATTGCATGTCAAAGAGTAACTTAATGCTTCTTGATGTTTGAATGGTTGGATTTTGGCAAGGTTGTTACATTTGGCTTGCACTACAATGCCTCGTTTTAAGTTAATTTATTTGTTGTCCCATTCTTGAGGTTTGTCTTAGCCGTTTTTTTGAGCTTTCACCATGATAACAAATTTGAACTCGAGAGAGGTTGATCATAGATAATAACATTGAACTTCTAATTTAATCACTATCTCATTTTGTTGACCATGATAACAAATTTGAACTAGGGAGAGGTTGATCATAGATCATAACATTGAACTTCTAAATTTATCACTATCTCATTTTGTTGACCATGATAACAAATTTGAACTAGAGAGACGTTGATCATAGATCATAACATTGAACTTCTAAATTAATCACTGTCTCATTTTGTTGAGAACGAATTGAATTTGGTTAATTCTCAAGCATTAGGTACTTGTTGAATTGATTTGTTTAAAAATTAGGCTACACCTCTTCAATGAGGTATCCATGTCTTGTAGCGCGTAGGCACATGTTTCTAAAGTGTCATTCTACATGGTACTTTCTATGTGCTTACAACACTTACCATGTTTGGTCATAAATGTTGGCCAACTACTGAATCTAATGGTTGGGCATTAAATTATATTGTGGAGCACCAAAACGAAATATAATTGATGTAACATGTCTGTAACAACATTTGTGATCATATTCTGAAATGTTCCCACGCAATGATTAAGTGATACAAGGACAAGTGTGGGCAATGACTAGTCACTACATTTGTGATCATATTCTGAAACGTCCCTACACAATGATTAAGAGATACAAGGACAATTGTGGGCAATGACTAGTCATTGATATTAGGGGTGGCTTATGAACATTGTGACAATTCTCTTGTTTGTTGGGTTTGTTTATGCTACCTCATAGACTACCTTACCTAAAGGTAACAACAATGTAGACACAATGTCGGGGACATCTACGTAAAACAACATTGGCCAAATCATGGCATATACATGGGTGTTACGTCCAAGACTAGTACTAAAAAAATAGATGTAATTATGATACTCAACATGAAAACCACCAACTCCATCTTAGCAAGTGATCATGACAACACACACCAGACTTGTTCTCTCAAGTAGAAATTTGATAGGGTTGCTCAAATCGTTTGAGAATATGATCCCAAGCAAACAAATTTGATAGGGTTGCTCACATAAGATCCCAAGCAAACAAATTTATCGTTGGATCAGTGCAGAACCCATGATCACAATAATACATGTTCATGAAACAATGCACACAAGAGCTCATCTGTGATGTTTCGATTCTACAAACTCCGGATAGGATACTCCCTTGCGATGAACCGCATTGCTTGTACTTCTCTGGACCTTGGAGATCACGATGATGCACATTGGCCAGTTTAGTAACGTGAGGCATAAGCACATATTCTGGGCTCCACGGCTAGAGACCGGAGACTAGTTAGTGTTGCTTGAATCAAATCCGCTCGATTCGAATGGAACGGAACCGATCCGATCCGATTCGAACGGAATGGAACTGATCCGGTCTGTCCCTTTCGGTTTTGTTTTCTGTTTTGAGTGTGAAAGGTGTTGCAAAACCCAGAATAGAAAGGAAAAAATAAGCAGTGAGTGATTGATAATGCAGAGATGAAAGAAGTTGGCAAAAGCTTCTGGAAGAAGAAGACGACGCTTCTGGGCGATTTCTTCTTCTTCTTCTTCTTCTTCTTCTTCTTCTTCTTTCGTTCAACATTCTACTATATATCAACACAATCCTTCTTTAGAACCTCCCTCGATTTCTTTCCCGTTTAGTGGTGGAGATAAATCTCTGTGTACTATTCCATGTATGTTTCTCTAGTGTTCATGTCATTGCTTAGTGACGCGTACCTGCTACAATTACCGGAATTGTCGTAATTCATTCGAGCGACATCTTTGCATTCTCTAATGTTGATGTTTAAACAGAGATTTCATGTGCTAAAAAAGCCTTATTGAGCTCATTCCTTCAGCCATTATAAATAATCAAGTAATTTATTCGTCAAAGCTTCCAATCATTTGTTATGTTTTACATCATTTACACAGACAAGTCGACATGCTTTTGGTCTTGTTTGTGGAGAAACCCTAGATCCTCAAAATGTCTTGTGCTCTTTCTGGAAACATAATATTGTCCAGAATTAAGCTTTCATTCATCTATCTACATATATATACATATGTATAAACCCCTAAACCCTAACGGTGCAATAATCCTGGCATACTAACTGACTATGTGACAGACTAAGAAGTGTAAGCTCACCTTTTACAGCATCAATATCATGGATATCCTTACCACTGCCCACAAACGACGTGCTTTTGTGACATTCCTAGCCGGATGTGGTGACTACATCCAAGGTGTCATTGGGCTTGTGAAAAGCCTACGGAAAGTGAGATCTGTCTACCCACTTGTTGTTGCTGTGCTCGATGATGTTCCTCATGAACATCGAGAGATCTTGCGGGCGCACGAATGTATCGTTCGTCAGATCAATCCTGTTCGACCTGATGGTTGTGACAAATGTATCTTCGCCATGCCTTACTATGTCATCAACTATTCGAAGCTCCGTATCTGGACTGTGAGTACTCTATACTTAGGATTCTCAGAGTTATATTATTATTATTTATTGCTGAAAAGATTACATCTCTATAAATTCATATAAGCATCGTGGTGTCCTTAGTCCTATATAATAACGGGATTCACCCGATGGCTGAAAATTTCGATTCTTCATACTATTTCACGGCTTCCAAATGTCAGTTAATTCCTCTTCTCTTGTTATATATCGATGTGCTTGTTACAAGCTGTACTATCCATCTCTATATTTAGCACCTTAGCTAAATAACTAAGGTTGGGTTGATGGCTGCGGAGTAAGTGCATCTGTCCACACTTTATTATGCAATTATTTCATATTCCATGCTTTGAAGTCGAATTGTTAGATAGCTTAATTAATATTTTCGTGAGAACTCAATACTTATTTTCGTGAGTGTACGATTTCATTAGGCCCTTGATGCTTTTGTAGTTTGGTATTATTGGTAGTCACGTCAGGCTTCTTGTGTAATTATATAAACGTGGTAATGTTGCTAGTTTCTTTACTCCTATTCAATGTATATTATGAGTTTCCAATCTTAATTAATCATGATAATTCTTATCATAGTATGATGTATCATCTTAGCTATTCTTAGTGGCCATAGATACTAATCTGTGGACATAAATATTTAACATATAGGTTGTTTGTCATGAAAGGTTTGTAGTCTTTAGTTGAAGATCCCTTGACAATTTGAATTTGCAACTAGATGTGCTAAAAATGTATGTGAATTGCTTTCCAATGATAGTTTGAAGAATACGAAAAGATAGTCTACTTGGACGCAGACATGATGGTTTTTGACAACATTGACGAGCTCTTCGATCTTCCCAATGGGCGTTTTTATGCTGTCATGGATTGCTTTTGCGAGCCAACATGGTCACACTCTCTACAGTACAAGGTAAAGTATTGTCAGCAATGTCCTGACAGGAACCCGTGGCCAAAACCCATCCTTGGCGACCCACCTGCTAAGTATTTCAATGCAGGGATGTTCGTGCATGAGCCAAATAAGGAAACCTTTAAACAATTGATGGTTGCCTTGAGGTCCAGTCCCTTGACACCTTTCGCCGAGCAGGTATGACTGAAATTTCTAGGGCCATACACTAGAATGCCCCTAATCAATTAGTTTTGGATGATTACCAGAGAACCCCTAGTATAAAAAAATTGTACACTTACGGGAATTTTAAGAAAAGATGGTACAATGTATTAAGTTAGGGGATTTTGGTGCTGCTCTTTACTACGACTTTTATACTAGTCCTTGTCCTTAAACTCTTCCATGGTATGGTGCATATTTTGTTAATCTAGTCACTCTAGCTCTTCTTAAAGTTATCCATGTTTATTGAAGTTATATAATATTGCATCAAGAAGTCATTTTAATTGCTAGCGTAATGTTGCAGATTGTTGTTGTATATTCAGCTCGAAATAATTCAAGCTCAGGACTGAACTTTCACTTTGATACATTTTTTATGATCATTGTGAAAATCCTTCGATATTGAGTTTTCTCACTTGTGACTTGCAGGATTTCCTTAATGCCTTCTTTCAGAAAATCTTTTGTCCAGTTCCTCTTGTGTATAATCTAGTTATGGCCATGCTATGGCGACATCCCGAAAAGGTAGATTTGGCGAAAGTGAAAGTAATACACTATTGTGCCGCGGTAAGGAACAAATAGAATATTTCTCTAAAATATTTGAAGCTATATTTGTTCCGATGTTGCTGAATATATGTACGTTATTGCACTGTGACAAAGAAGTAACACGAATTTCATATGGAGTCTTCAAACATATAATCTTCATGCTCTATCTACAATATGACAAGTGTTATTTTTTTTTCCTGTGTTTATCTAATTTCTGTTCTTTTTTTCTATGTGAAACACTAAAATTTCTGCACCCTACTGATCTTATCAAAATGGTGTTTCTTAACCTCTCTTCTAGGGTTCCAAACCATGGCAATATACAGGGAAGGAAGAGAATATGAAAAGAGAAGACATCAAGTTGTTGGTACAAAGATGGTGGAATGTTTATGATGACAAGACCTTGGATTCTAATGTTCTTAACGTTAATATGATCTAAGAATATTTGGGGTATCATTCAAAACCATTATACGTTTTGGTTGCTCACAGTATGGAAATTACGCATAGAAAAGGTCAGGCTGCATTGTTCAGATTGTCTAGGATTCCAGAATAGAATGTTAAATTATGTCTGATAATAGCATGTTGTAGAACTATGTAAGGTTAGTATGAAACATGTAAATGAACTTATGTTGTAAATATAGTTATACATAGAATCAAGAAAGTGAATAATAAGTTTATACACTTGTATCGTGAATGTAATCCCATGTTGTAAATATTATATCACTCCTACATTTTTGTACCCTTGAAATATATGTAAATAGAATGTACCATGCTCCATATGTAAATAAATTTTATTACTTTTTATTTGTTTTGTACTCTTGAAATATAGTTAATAACTAATTAAGAAGTGATACCTAATCCCATGCCCCGCATTCTTGTATAAGTTTTTGATGTATTTCAAGAATAGAAATAAGAGATGGAGTGTAGATTAGAAGATGCAAAATATTCATATCCAACCTTTGGACTCGAAACCATGTACTTCTAATTTGTCTTCTATTATAATCTTTTAATGTATTTCAAGAACATTAATAAGAGGTGGGCAGTAGTATAGATTAGAAGATGCAAAATATTCATATTTAAATTTTAACCTTTGGACCTGAAACAGTTTCGTTTAATCACACATTCTTTTTTACTTCATTAATACCTCCCGTCTTGTAGGCTCCCATAAATGCAATTTGTATTGTCTTTTAATAAACCATTCAGACAGGTTTTTAGGCTCGCTAAATGCTCATTAAAAGGGTTTATTAAAAAACAATACATAATAATTTGCTTGTCAAGCAAGGGCACAATTACTGGAGGTTGTTTAACACAGATTCCTGCGCTTTCTGGAGGTGCATAAATTATTTCCTATGTTGGGAGATGCGATGACACCCCCCAAGTCTGTCTTCCCTGGTTCAGACTCATCCCAAGGATATTCGTAAGGCTTGAGAGCATATTTAAGAGTCAAGGGGGAAGCATTAAAGAAGGCTTGTTTGTTTCCTTAAAATATGAGCTACGAGGAGAGTATTGTAAAGAAGAAGATTGTCTACGACAAATTGGACTAGTTATTCATATATTGTCTTTGCATATATCTATAGAGGACACTTTCCAGTTAGGAAGGCGTGTAATCATACTATAGTTTGAGAAAAGAACTTGATAAATGGTCATAATTGTCTTTATTAATCCATACTTCTATGGATGAGAACTCTTGCATTTCACACCTCTCAAACGGGTGAACCCTGTAGTATACTAAGACCATGGCGTTGTACATAGTTACATCAGTCCTGTAAACGGCAAATCAGGAAGTGGTTCTGTATATGCCTTCCATGTCAACAAGATTTCGTTTTTATGATCATCCGCCTCTCATCTTATCAGTTAGTTACATTAATCCTGAAAACGGAAAATCAGGAAGTGGTTCTGTTTATGCCTTCCATGTCAACAAGATTTCGTTTATATGATCATTCGCCTCTCATCTTATCAATCAGTTTTGTTTGGAACTTTCGGAATTTGTTCGCCAATGATCAGTACTCATTAAAACTTAAAGGCACTGTTCCATCATACACAAACCATCCATCCAAAGAGTGTTTTACCAAACTATCGCACATGACACAATTTTTTGTAATAATTGCTCGTTTTTTACCATAATACTTCAAGCTCACCTCCAATAGCACTGAATATTGTTAGGGGGCATGTACAGAAAATATTTGCTTAACGGCATTAACAATCTAATAGTAATGACAAGCAGTGGTGGTCACAAAAACAAGAGTTACATATCCTCTTGAGTGTCAAAATCTTTCTGTACTATCAGTTGGGTAATGTTCTCTTTTTTGTCCACCACTTCCACTGATTCAACTACCCCCCTATAAGCTGCAGCAAATACAAGAGCTCTAATTGAACACGTCCAAAATGAAGCAAGGCTCTACCAGACAAGAACGTAACATATTTTGAACAATCTCTCTTTTAACCGACCAAAAACAAAGAAAGAGAGTAGAGACTGTAACAGACATCTAAAGAACTTAACTAATGTTAACAATTAAATTATGAAACAAACAGCATAAAAAGCCTACTAGACAGCTAAACCCTACATGACAAAACATACGAAACAATGTGTGCTTCACTAGACAATTAAAACCTGATATTTAATCATGCAAAGAATACAAGAATTATGCAAGCCACACGTGCTGCAAAGGAATATAAATAGAAACGACGGTTGAATTGAGAAATATAAATATTTGCATGTATAAATACTACCGTTGGCTAACAATCCTCACTTATAATTACACAAAACCCACGATGCATTTTATGCTACAATGATGAGTGAGAAAACAAACTGGTCACTTTTTACTAGACATATATTTCTCATGGTAGTTTATGTATATACATGTGCGGAAATATATCATTCACCATGACTATCTTATGGGTAGATAACCCATTATTTTGATTTATGCACCATCAACAAGCAAGAAACACCACTCCCTCCCTATTCATAGAACATAGAACATCAAGGGAAACTCTTATTCCATCCGTAAAACCCATTTACTGTGACTACACTTAGACACACTGTCTCACATTATATCATATTCTCAAGTTCTAAGCACAAGAACACTGCTAGGATTAAAGCCAAATCTATTTATTGAATTCTATTGTTATTTACTGTTTAGCAAAACGCCTATTTATTATTGGGGTTTGATTATGTTTTCTGCTCATACATGATATGCTACAAAAAAGACAACTAATGTGCATTTCTCACGTTTAAACCAGCCCTCACATCTTCCAAGGAAAAACAAGTTCACAAAACAATGCATGCTATTTGTTATCCATACTAGTTGTAACCACTCAAAACAATATCAATTTAATTTGAAACTGTATTAACTAAACTTCAACTGTAATACCAGTGTGTACACTCTTAAACAGTTAAAACCAGTATCATAAAGGGCTCTTAAAAAATGCGGTATTTATTCCAAGAAGTTATTATTCTGCAATTACATCAGATCATCAAGAAATATTGATATGACATATCCAAATAATCATCAGTTTCAGTTCAAGTTTGGTTTATACACAACCCACAGAACTTCATATTTTCTCCAGACTTCTTTTTTCTTTTTTGATTGTGTTGCACAAGTGAAAAGACCTCTCTGTACAAGTTTTTCACTCATAAAAATAGAACAATTAAGAGCCTTACATTTCATCAATTTGCATAATTGAGACCATTTACAGGATATAGAGAGAATGTACACCTGTACAGAATGTCTCATTTCAGTTGAACGATTGATATGATTGGTCACTCCCTAGCACGCATTTCTATCTGGGGAAAGCTGTAGTAGAGTCTTGGAAGACTGTCTTTCTCTCTCAACTCTATATTTATGTATGTATGCACTTTCTATAACATACTGCGACTTCCATCATTGTGAAAACAATTGTAGGTCATGTATGCATTGAAACGTTTATAAGGTGCATTCAGCTTGAGATGCCATTCGAATGAAGCAAAAAACACTCACTGGAATCTTGAGCCAGACTTTATAATCCACAACTAACAAGCTTGACGAACAGTTCTATAGAAGATTGTTGACCGTTGTTGTAACCGAATTTGTCCTTAGTAAGTCCTGTGCGTCAAAAGGACCATTAGGTACTCTGATCAAAACATGTATAAAACATCCCGATCTTGATGAATGTAATTCAAACAATCACCCCAACAGAATCCTATGCATATTCAATCTATCTACTAAAAGAAACGAATCAGAACATTGATGCAACTCTTCACATTGTATGGATACGCATAATCACAATATTCTAAAATATACATGCCTTGTCCCTTGACCCAAACGCCCTTCTAAATACCTTGGCTAACCAAACTTTCCACCAATTTTTCATCTGAAATCCTAGGTCTCTAGGTTTACTATACACTAAATGTCCTGATCTTTTGCTCAATGGCTATCTAAGCTACCTTAGTAGCTGACTAGTTTTCTAATTATATTTTATCTCAAACCTACAGAACTGAAGAACTCAAGTGAAATAGACCTCGACAACAGAGGCAGCCTAGCAACAATACGAGATTGGCACCCAATTAAATTTATATTCCTGTTCTTTCATAAAGACTGTATGTCATTGCTTCATCAAGAATCAAAACACATACCTGAAGAATTATCTCCTCGGGTGTATCTGGTAGAACTTCCCTTACAGTGTTGACCATGGCACGCATTTGAAAGTTAACTTGAAGGCCTTGCCGCACATTCTGATAGGGAGATTCGGCAATATCTTGAACGTGTTCATCAACGGAAGAGGATACTTGAGTAATTCGATGTGGAAAAGGCCACCAACTCCAACTTGCTTCACTGGAACCACTGTGAGAGTGACCTCTTTGTTGTCCAGTAATCCGCTGCATTATGGTCTGCATTGGCCCAGCCTGCCTTGCTCCTGTAGACAAGGGGTCCTCTCTCAATGAGGTTCCCCGATGAAACGGATCTGTCCATCTAAATTGTCCTTCTGAATCACTGGACCAACAAAACAAGTAGTTTGGATTACAAACTCACAGAGTAGAAAGTAAAAGGATGACACTGTTTATGAATAGATGAGAGATTACACTCCACAGATTACAAAGGACATGCACGGGCTATACTATAGTATAAACCACATCTATTTCCATAAACAAATAAAAACCTATATAAAAAAAAACAACCTCCAATTATTGTGTTGGAGAGAAGTATTCCACTGTTGATCCATAAAAGGACGGATACCAGCATTAGATACACCTCTTTGGGAGATGTCGTCAAGTGTTTGCATATCTTCTGTTCCAGAACCTCCATCATCAGTAGGTGTCCTTATTGTCAGATTACCTCCATCATCTAACAGTTGCCTTCTTCGAGAAGTTGACGAAGGACATGTCCTACCCATGAATAAAGGCCTCCGACAGGTCGGACAGGAATATGCTTCAGCAAGGCCTTGGTCAAGCCTTCAAAACAAAACCCATAAATTATTTGGAAAGCCTGACTATGAATTTCTAATCTCGAAAATGTTATGCAACTCTTAAATTTGACAACTATAGCTAACATAAAATGGTTACCAGGATCTTAAACATGGTAGGTGGAATAAATGTGTACATGGAAGTTGTTTTGCTCGTGCCATTGGCTCCTGTAATACAAACAGAAAACCATTATCCAAAAGAATCCAAAAACCAAATATTTTTCTTTCAGTAATCCAGCCAATTATTTAACAGCCAAAAGCAAGTAGAAGATGAACTTGCCTTACAGATAGCACAATCATCATCATATGCAAGGAGCTCTTCCTCCGTTGCATCAGGGAGAGCACCTTGCAATGTACTCAATGCAGCTCTAATCCGCAAAAAGCCTTTGATTCGTTTCAGAATTGCACTGAGGATTGTCTACAAGAGAGTTAACAACTTTCACCTTAGAGCAATTTAGAATCAGATATTCAAATGTTAGCTGAAGTTCATGAACATAATACATACACGTAAATTCAGGAAAAGGACACCGTCTACAACTTTGAAAGCCAAACCCCGCAGCCACCATATATGCAGGCAATGGCCTAAGGAAAGCAGCAAACTTACAACATCCATTATAAAGCTACAATTTTGTACCATCATGCCCCTCCATTCCCAGGCAGCAGCTGCAAATTCAGAGAGAAGTATAAAAATTATAGATAGTAGACAAAATAAAATGGTGTATTCGAAAATGCAATTCTGAACAGCTAGAAATGCTCGTCCCAATATTCTATGGCAATGCCCAAAGCTAAAACTCTAATCCAAACCATTGCTCAGCATCGTACCTGAAATTACAAATGCTAAGGAATAAAACAAGACAACAGTTTCCTAAGCATCTGATCAGTATTTCGAGATCCATTTCAGTACAGGTTTGTTTTTCTTCTGAGTTATATCTATAAAGGTGATACTTGGCAGAATATACAATACTCGCCTAATTCAAACAGATATCTTTGGATGTAGGAGCTCAAAAGGTTCAGCATTAGAACAAATAGAGAGTCATTTCTGCTGATGAGGCTGATTTGCTCCCTTTTGTTCTATGGCAAGTGGGAACACCTTAGAAGCATTACATGCAGGCTTTCTTGAGGGAAACATCTGTCAGATGTTTGAACTGTGTTTTAATTGCACTGGGTTTGTTTAGATGTAGCTGGTCAACAATATGTATCAGTTATTATGTGATTATGGTGCCCTATGTATCACCTTACAAAACAATAATTGAAGTAGATAAAGGGCCATTGCTTAATATACAGAATCAACAGTTCCTTTAGCCATCCAAGTACAGTTATTATGTTATAGTCCTGAACCTCAACAACAGATGCAAGTGTAGCGTGAAGATTATTCCAGAGTCTTCCAATGTATACAAGCTTATTTGTTTCCAATTCCGAAAGAGATTTGCTGTTTTCTTCCAGATATTAACCAATACTTTGTAAGTTCTGATGTTCTGTAGCTGGTAAGCAACTACAGTCAAGAGATGGGAATACAAAACGCAAGTCTAGCAGCTCTAGTAAATGGCATAAAGTCATGTGATAATAGCTATACCAGTTAACCACAAATCAAAAGAGGAGAAATAAAATTTGCGTCATGTTTGACTACAAGAGCTCAAGATAAGCTTCACATTTCACTGTAACACATATTATCAGGTATGCAGCTGTTGCTTACATCTGAGGGGGCATCTTTGTTGATTTAGTTATTGATAAAAAGACAGTCTCATCTGATAAGGAACAAATATTATAAAATATTTTTATTGTTGACTTTAAACAAAACCAATGTTACCACTATATGTTCAGATCAAGTTTCCAGAACTAAAAGCTGAATGTAAGGTGAAAACCCATAAAACACTTGCCTGCTGCAGACCTCTGTGATGGTTGTGGGTATGCACATTCTGATGCCATATCCCTGGTTTGACGATACCAAGTATCCTGAAGTTGCATTCCATGTACCAACACAGCCTAATCCATTCAAAGAGGGTTTCTGAGTGATTCATAATATACAACATGTTTAACAATCATATAAGAAAGGAAGCAACCTGAAGTGTATCAAACACAATGCTGAAGGGCTCAAATAATAGTAACAGTAGAGTATTGATACCAGAGCTTTTAAATATATAGATGCAGAGTTGAATCCTGAAGCATGAGTGCCAAATTATTTCAATGTCTCCTCTAGCATCAATGTATAAAACATATGGATGAATGTTGATGCACATTAGGTAGTGAAACAAGAGGATTTACCAGAATAAGTCAGCAAATAATACAAGAACCAATACTGCAAAAACACGGCCATGCTCAAACAGAGTGGCTGTAGGAGACGCATTTAATCTCTCTAATCGGTCCTTTGCTAACCCCTGGAACACCTGGTTCAATGAACAAAGCAATGGAAGACATTTCGTTAAGGGAAGACAACCAAATGAACAATGTGAAGCACAATATTCTGATAAACAAAATTAAAAAGGCAAATGACTCATGTGAAGTTTCACAGGTTCTCTAAATTGAAGAACCACTATATAGTTTCTAAAAGATTTATCACTTTCAAAAAACATTATACATCATGTGATAAACATGTGAGTCATAGATATACTGACAAAGTTGGTAAGTTAGCTTACCTTCAGAAAATATGGTACATAACACTCATTATAACAACATAGATGCATTCCTCATTTACCTTCAAAAATCCTAGAACTGCAAACCAAACAAGCCATAAAGCTATCTGCATTGTATCTGGTTGAGCCACCAATGCCAAAAAGAGACCCTGAAATTCAAAATGATCACCTTAACACTGTATAATCACTGGTTTATTTTTTACTTTTGCATGGCCTAAGATTTAGCAATGGTTTTTGTTTAAAACTTGCAAAATCTTCTCTGACAAGAGTATACATATATCAGAAACTTTATTGCATATCTATCTATACTTTATTTATCATGCTACAAACTTTACAAAAATGCTATACCGAGTAAAACAGAAAAGGAATTATTACTCTCACAGGAGAATCTCTCATGGTAACAAGGTTCAATCAAATTTATTGTGGAGGTTAAAGGTACAGTTATTTTATAAGGAGATGGAGACAATTAACAAAATATCTTTACTTCATGAGATATAAAAAGCCAAGACGTAGCCTAGAATGATAATGATAATCATGCAATGGTCACTAGAGGAAGTGACATAGAACAATGCAGAATAATCAGCCACTGACAACTTCTGGAAGTGACATGGAACAAGGCAGTCTCTCAAAAACCCAAGGGCCAAGAGTGTGTTTCCTACCTTGTATATGGTTAATCGTCTCTATTATCACCCATGATAGGATAGAATACTCACAAAATGCAATTGTAAAAATATTCAGAGTGCTAATGTCCTCCTGGACTAAGTTGATGAGAAGAAAAGAGAAAATAGTGACGAAAATTAGGAAAATATAATCCTCTTTTAGAGTGACAATCTCTACAATATTTTTACAACTTTGAATTAGCGTATGCAGCAAAAATAGCAAATGAGAGACATACTCCCAAACATATGTTCTAGCTAAATACTGGTCTTGACAGTGATGTTATTCCCAATAAAACTCCATTCACAATCATAGGAGAGATTCATTACACCTCGCTACCTTTTTATGCTAACACGATTGAAATCTCACTACTGAAAAATTAACATTTTTATGCCAGTATTTCAAATTGAAGCTCATCTGGCGTACTTTGAAGATCACATAGTTTATCAGCCGCTCAACTAGCTTTTGGACTTCCATAATTGAAAGCGTCCCAAAAAATATTGCCTGCAAAACATTTCAGCTTTTGTTAGTTATCAGTACCTTTATTAGTGGATTCTAATTGAAATTTATGAGTCATCTAGGACCCATATGACATTTTAAGATAAGTTTTCCACTACTGCTAATAATTCAAACATACAATAATGCTACTAGAAAAGAAAACAGAACATTTGAAACTTTAATACTACAAAGAATTATTCATGTTATCTTGAAACATGAAGTGGGACACTAAATACAGAGAGGGGGAGGAATAGAGTGAAAAGAAAAATGTCTAATATTTCTTCACAGGTTGTTGGAAGAATCAGAATGAAATGCATTTAACTGCAATCCATCATGGCTAGCACTTAAAACTTTCAATATTTATACTCCTAAGATATCAACAGACATGATAAACTTGATATTTGTTCCTAGATGAGAGATTTTGGAAATATTAATCTTGACAACTATAGCAAGTGTAATGAAAAAATTATTTTTCTCACTCTAAGTCAAAAAACAATATGACTGCGCAGCAAGAACATAATAAAAAACATTTCTAGATCAGAAGAAAAACTAAAGAAATAGAAAATAGAGGGCAGTTCTTAAAGAGTATAAAATCTAAATAAATGAGCACCTGTGAAGGACATCTACTAGAAATGAGTCCATAATTCAAATAAATAGGAATTCTTTAATTCCAATATCGAACCTTATTCAGTAATTCAATTGAAGTTCAAGATGTCAAATAATAATATCAGATTATAAACGTTAAAGCATAATGTGTGTCAATGTTGTGTTTCGGCTTCATGGTTCAGTGAGAGGTGATAAAGCACATGAGATATATATCCAGTTGCCCATCAGTATAGAATACTATGAACCGCTTTATGCATTGCATGGACATATGCTAGAACATACTTTATGGACGTCCCACTAATCTTCATGAAATAAGTTTTAATCCCCGTATGATAATCAGTACCTAGATCTTCATTTATTCTAAATCCCATACTTGAAAATATAGAAGCTGAATGATAGAACACAGTATGAATTGATCAAATCATATTTAAGCTATGCAACACAAAACTAAATTTGCAGAAGACACATAAAAACGGCACCTTTTTCATAGTTGCACTAGATCTGCATTTAAGTGAACGTGATGCACTAGTCTTCATAAGTTAGATTTATTAGGAGATACACTAGGCTGCACTAGATACATTTCTTCTATTCCACTCCATTCAATCATCTTTATACATCTAGTGAAATCAAATCAGTACACGAAGCAGTTCATGTACATAATCACCATCTGTTAATGCTCAATCATTACGTTGAAGCGTCTGCACAAGGTCATCTGTACATCTATAATTGCTGGAGTTCCCCAGATTACCTGGAAAATCCTCCACAGAGTCATTACCAGTTAATTTTTCTCTTTGTTAATGGCCGAAATTGCCTGAAAAGAAATGTCGCAAAAGTAATTACATTCCCTAAGCCGTTTCTTAGATTAGCTGGATAATCTCAACAGAATCATAATTAGTTTCGTTTCTTTTCTCTTCAATTAGTAAGTGACTTTGCAGAAAAAGACAGCATTCAACAAAAGTATTACTTGCTCTTAGCTATTTGTTATGTCCTCAGGAGAATCCTCCATAAAAACAGAATTAGTGAGTGAGGTTGCCTTGAAATACAACATTATTGCTAAAATAAGTATGTTCCCAAATCAAAATCGTGGAAATTTTGATAACATCATCCACAACATCATAATCGGTTACATTTTCCCTTAATATTTAACAGGCAAGGTTTCCTGGAAAAAAAATGTTATCTTAAAGAGATTATAATCTCCCAAATCTGTAAAAATATGGAGAAGAAAATCGAGAAGCTTTTAAGATTATCTGCAGAACCCTCCAGGGAATTATAAGCAGTGAGTGAGTGAAGTTTCACAAGCCATAAATAACGTGGTAAAGAAAACCAAGCAGTTAATTAGATTATCTGGAAAGCCCTCCACAAAATCATAATCAGATTCTGTTTTTCTCTTCAAACAGTGATGAATGAAGTTGCCTGATCAGTTGAATATACCACACAAAGGTATCACTTTCCTTCAAACATAAAGATGGTTTCAGTTTAAGTTCTCTCTGTCAATTAGAGAGTGAAGTTGACTAATTAAATACTGATGATGCATGACTAGTCAAACACAATACAAAAAAAGAAAACAATTTCCCTGAGCCATAATACATGGAAAGAAACAACAGTAAAAATCACAAATTTCCGTAAGCCACAAAAAGAGGCTATTAGATTATTTGGAGAATCCTCCACAAACGGATTAGTCTTCTCAATAAATTGTCTGAAATAGGAAAATCGGAATCAATTTCGCTAAGATATAAATATATGGAAAAACAAAGAAAAGAAAAAGAACCTATACTTCATAAGCACAAGATCTACAGAGAAGTCTGTGAAACAAAAAGATGCTGCTATAGAGATAGAATTACAACAAAGAACATGAAATTGCCTTCATTATAGGACTGCTACAAACCCAAGAGACGATTAAAAACGTGTTTGTAGTGAGACTTGAAAGAACATTAAAATTAAATTTACGATAAAAAAAGCACAAGTACTTACGTTTGTGATAAGTGTGGCAAGAAATATCATGACATCAACGAGAGAAAACGAGGCAAATTTTATAGAGATGAACTAACAGGAAGGAAAGAACAACAAGTAGAAAAACTTGCCTCTGGGATGATACGAACAAGATATACGCCATGACAGGAAATGAAAAACAATAGACAAACTAACAAAAACAAGATCCTAGTGCTATGCAATTGTACGAATACAACTTGAGCAGAAGGGAATACGAGAACTTGCCTTTGTGATGAGACTAGCAAGGATGAAGAAGTTGAGAATGATGTTAAGCATGACCACGGTGTTGAGGGAGGATTGAAAGAGATGTCTGAAGAGACCAGAAGCAGCTACCACTTCTTCTGATAAAGAATGATAAGGTTTGGGAAAGGAAGATTTGATCCTCCATGCCAAACTACACACACTCGCAGCAGTGTAGGCGGCAATGAAAGGACCATAGCTTCTTCCCATTGCTCTTTGTATATTTCCTTTATTTCTAAGTATTTCTTTTTGTTTTATTTCTTTGTTTCTCTCTTTGTTTATTTGTATTTCTCTGTCATTTAAGAAGGAACCTTAATTCTCTAAGAGACGATTATTAGGTCTCTCTGTCTTCTAATTGTATATCTCTAGCTTCTTGTCATTGCTTTCTTTCTCTATGTTTCTTTCACTGCCAGAACAGAGGCAAACCTTTGTTTTCTATCAGAGATGATGATGAATAAAAAGAAGAAGAAGACGAATGCGTATCTCTCCTGATCAAGCTCGCAGCAACAACATTTCTCGCTTTATCCAAATTCCTCTCTTTATATTTGCCGTTATATCAGAATCAACCTTGACGCTTCAAAGCCTCTCTCTCACGATCTTTTTTCTGTCTGTCTCTCTCTCTCTCTCGTGATCAAGCTTGAGAAACAAGTCTGTCTTTGTCTCTCGTTTTCTGTATGCCTGTCTCTCTCTCTCTGTCAGATGGAAACCCACATCGACCTCCAATTAAACAAATCTTCTCTCAGATGAAGAAGGAGTACAAGCAAGGGGGTAGAAGAAGAAATTTCTCTGTCAGTCTGTCTATCTTTATGTTTTTTTTTTTTTTCCTTTGTCTTGTCAGATCGAGAAAGGATCTTCGGGATACATTGAAGTCTTATCTCAGAAGAAGAGTCAGAAGAAGAAATGGAGGGAGGTAGAAGAAGGCAACTCTGTGTGTGTGTGTGTGTGTGTGTGTGTGTGTGTGTGTGTGTGTGTGTGTGTGTGTCTTTTTATGTTTGTCTGTGTTTATGGTGTTGTCTTACTGTATCAGATCGGGGGGATCGACCCCATAGCTGCTCTGCTCTCTCAGAAATGGATATCGATGATGAAGAAGAAGAAGAAGAAGAAGATGAAGAAGAAGATGAATTCTCTCTCTCTCTCTCTCTCTCTCTCTCTCTCTCTCTCTCTCTCTCGTCGGCGACTCGCCAAGAAGAGAAAGTGAAGGTCTCCCAATATATATTTTTTATTTTTATTTTTATTTTTATTTGTTTATATATGTTAAATTTTTATTTGTTTTATTTATTTTATTTATTTATTTTATTTATTTATTTTATTTTATTTATTTTATTTATTTTATTTATTTTATTTATTTTATTTATTTTATTTATTTTATTTATTTTATTTATTTGTTTGTTTTATTGCTCTGTGTGTGTGTGTGTGTGTGTATGTACGTGCGCGCGCGCGCATTATGCATATTAATTAATTTCCAGGACTCATATTTTCTGTATTTTCTTACAGCTAAAGAAATGTATACATATAATGCATGTATATTACGTACATACATTACATATCGGATGGAAAACATTCTTTTCCATACGAATTAAAACGAATGCGTATGTTATCAACACATTCTTATGTTTTTGTTTTTCTTACACTTTTTTACCTTAAAACATTTTTTTAATGAATACAAAAAGTATGGTATTTACCATACTTCGACTGTGTTTACCATACTCGAATGTTTGAGGCATTTTCGATTGCGAATGCTCGTATGGTACGTATGGTTCGTACTATGCAAGTTCATAATATACATATGTATGTATATGTATGTGGATAATTAATAATTAATATAATGATAAAAGGGCTTTCCCTTGCTAATAACACCTGCTGCATTTTAAACATTCCCTTTTATCTCTCACACATACACATCTATGTGTGTATACACACATACATCAGACACACAATTGTGAATGTATGCATGCATGTGATGTATGTATGTATGCATCGGTCATGCCCATGACTCTATGTCGTCGATCCTCTTGCATTCATAATACAGCATGTGTGGCCAGCCACATCCCACCAAATGTGCAATCCTTCTTTCCTAGTCTAGATCCTGAACACAATGAGAGAAAGAAAGATATATTAATGTTTTCTAAGGTCAAATTTGGCCCATGAACTTTGGTAGTACAAACATACATGTGTGCATTGTTGTTATGCCTAGTTAGATTTCAAAAAAAACTACATAATATGGCCCTACATTCATTCGCCTACTGGAACTTTAACACTAAGCATAAACATTATCCATTGTGATCAATCACCTCATTACATGCGTACAAGGCTTACTTCCCATTTCAACAATGGAGAGTTTGTTCTCATAAACAAAATCCAAAGAGAAATTAATGAATCCAAATTGAGCTTCTAATCTAATTACACAACAAAGTTATGACATTACAAGTGCAACTAGGAAATTAGACTTGTCATTATCTTGATTATAACTTTTGTACTTGCTAATTAAAAAGTGATTAATGCTTAAATAGTATAATTAGGGTTTGTCTTTGAATGAACAAAAATAGGATTTGTCTTTGAATGAACAAAAATGCATGTGGGTGGGTGGGTATGCCTTCTCCTCGGACATATATGCATTATGATCTATTTAATCATATTTGTAGTAATTTATGTAGATTCTAAAGCTTTTAAGGAACGTTATAATATGTACATATATCTAAGTATTATTTTAGTAAATCATTTGAGCATGATTTATTATTTAGGTGGAAATTGTATTTCTTGAACCAAACAAAAAAGCAAAAGAAAGGTTGTCCCCATTACTCTAAAAGGTGAAGTCTCTTGCCTACCAACCTACTAGTTTTAAACCTCAAAGTTAGGTGAAACCAAAAGGATGACTCAAAGAGTGCCAATGTACAAGATTGTCATCGTGAGAGAATGTGCTTAAAAAGTGCTTGAAGGTTAATAATGTATGGACAACATAAGCATGAAAAATGGGCATAGTGACTAGAGAGAAAGCTTGTGTGTGTGTGTGTGTGTGTGTGTGTGTGTGTGTGTGTGCATGCACGAAAGATGGGTTGGAAGGAGCTTTTATTACAAAGGAATGATGAGTAGCTCAAAATGGGTTAAGACATTGGGAGGTGTCTCCGTTGGATGATCCAGGAGTTTATCTCTTCAAGTAACAATGGGGAAGTTTTACAAACTTCATATTTTTTTTATGAACAACGATCCGTAGACCTAAGGGTTGAGACTCTACCAATGTCCTTGGCAAAGGCTACCATTTTGAATTTTGCCCCATCACTTTCATGTTCACTATGTAGAAACTTTGGGATTGTTATCTCCTAAGGAGCTTCAAATGTATTTTTTGGTAAGAAAACATATTCACCAATTGTGTTGGCCATTATATATTATAGTTTTGTAGGTCTAAAGATTTTTTTTTATCCTCTTTGACATTCCATTGTGATTAATACAATATTGTTTACGAAAAATAAAATACATATGATATATGTGTGTGCATTGCTTGCATCCGCAAATATTATACATGTTATTTTGCAAATGCTACATTTGTAAGGGAGACACCTCTCGAGAGTTGCTTATTATAAAACTATATATGGAGGCGACCTTTCACATGTTCATTGAGATATCATTGCAATTTCTATTAGAAAATTAGGTGGTATACATACATGTACAATTTTGGTATATTTTATTTTTGAAGGTTCTCAACCGATGACTATTTCACATTTGCAAGGATCAAGCAAGCAAGCTTGGATCATTGGTGTTTTGTTATGCGTGATTGTTTCTAACCTCTTATTGCTTTGTATGGAAAATATATTTAGAGTATGCCCCATTGCAAGGTGTAAATTTTGTCATGTGAAACAATTTCTTTGGTCTTTGTATATATTGACGAGTTTTTTTTAAACAAAAAATACGTTGGATTTCTGAACGATAATGACATAACTTTTTGGCCTTGTTCACGAGATTGAGAACTAATCTAGTACATTTAAATTATATTGTTTAGGATTTTAGTAATAACAACAATTCTTCCGTTGTCACATATCAGGACAATGTTTTCTTTCTTAATCACATTGCATGGCATTTCAATGTATCCTCTAGCCATGTTGGATAACTCAACTAGAAATCAAATGATGGTTGTTCCCCCCTCCCATTAGTTAAAAGAGGGGAGTGAACGAGATGTCATGTGAGATATTGAATGCATGTGATGTGTATGAAAGGTTGGCTAGAGACACATGCGAAAGTGTAAGATAAATAAGCGAGATCACTGGTGAATGATAGGATAGTTTAGGCAAGGCCTACCCGACAAAGGGATCGAAGTTGTGTATATTTTAACCAATGGAGTATATTATTTTTTGGAAAAAAAAAATCAAACAATTTGCATACTTGAAAAGATTAAAAGTAAGCAATGACATTTGAATTTGGTGACTTGGTTCATGCATATGCATCCATGCCTATGATCAATGCAATCACTACTTACAATTTATATTCTTAAATCATTGTAGTTCATTGCCTCGACAAGGGATCATCTATAAAATTCGTGTACCATATCCTTTTAACAGTTTGGCAATCTAAATGCTAATGAAAAAGGGAACACTCCATTATGCGTCGAGTGCATGAGGGACAATATATATATATAGATATATATACACACACACACAACATATATTTGTGTATTGGCTCAAAAATCAACTTCAATGCACGTGTTAGTTGCTTTGCACAACATTATTTCGACAAAAACATATTGGGAATTGGACAATGTTGATGAGGAGTGACATTGTTGACCACAATATTATTGAATTCAACTTGATTGATTGGAAAAATGGACAAAATCTTTTGTTATGATGGACCAATATTCACAATAATTTTACGAGTCGTAAAGCTACTTAACAGGATA
Source organism: Azolla caroliniana (assembly GCF_043228905.1). Lineage (NCBI taxonomy): Eukaryota > Viridiplantae > Streptophyta > Polypodiopsida > Salviniales > Salviniaceae > Azolla > Azolla caroliniana. Next base: position 25,661,170 of record NW_028230438.1, read on the forward strand.
TCGTTTTCCAATACTCATAAAGCAGAAGTAGAGCCGTCTTGTAAGATTTATTTTATTGCATGTATATACGGATACATAGTAGATGTACCCGTGTTGATGTTGGGAATCTTTCCCCAGATGCTAGAAAAGCCATGGTCTTCGTATCCATCACATTTGCTTATAGTATGGGATTCAACAACTTATTTTGAATGTTACTCTATTGCATTTGTTGTTTGATTAAGCTTGGCCAAAGAGAATGGTTGTAGTTGGCTTTGTCTTCCCAAAAATGTTTTGCGTTGTTGGGAGTTGAGTCGTGGGAACTACAATCTGTAATGTTATGTGACATATGCAATAGACACCGGCCATTGGAAATGGCAAGTCAATAGGTTTGTGGAAGAACTCATTGCCTTCTATTGAATATATTGCTCTAATGATGTCTAATGGGAATAGTGGTGAAACCTTATTAGAACATTTTTACTATCAAGGAAATGCACTCCGGCCACTTGTAGGAAGTGTGGACAAAAAAATGAGCCCCTTATGCATTCACTCTAGATTTGTCCACACACGATATTGTTGTTGTCGTGAGATATACACATCATCAATGGTTGCAAATTCAATATTCATATGAGAAGTTTTTCTAGTTAATTGACTTTTTACCATGAAAATGTGCTTATTCAAATATTCGTGCTTAAAATGTGTTTTTCAAATTCACTTTTCCTTACCCGACATTTTAAACAAGTCAAATAAGCGCATTACATCTAATGATGAAGCAATGTTATTGGTAGGTGAAATAATTAAGGCTGTACATTTGAATAGAAACACGAAAAATAATTTAATAACCCATGATATAGAATTGGTCAATGTGACATGCACCAACACAAAACATCAATGCATTTCAAGAAATAGGATTGCCTCACTTCACTCTACTCTAGTTGTTTGCGTTAATAAAAAATATCTCGCAAAGGTTGGATTATCAAGTGCAACAATGTAAAAAACGTTGCAATTAATTATAGGATGTAGTGAAATCATAACCCCTACACTATATATGTGAGTGAAAAAAAACATGTTTAAGGATTGTGGCAATTATATGACAATGGTTGCATGGATTAGATTGATTGTAACCATTGGATGATTGTTTCTCTAGACAACAAAAACATTTGACAAAGGGAACGTAAAGTAGTTCCATGAGTCATTATTTATAGATGTGGATTAATGCATGACAAATGTATCAAACTAAATCACTTTAAAGATGTGCATTTTTATTTATTTATTTTTCCAAAAAAAACTCCTTCCATTAGTTATAAAATTTTACAAATGAGACGATTATGTACAAATCCCTGTAGGGATGCAATAGTTCCATCTTATGTGGATGCCCACTGACTCAAGAAAGGGAGAGGACGACCATTGTTGAATGAAGGCTATTCGTTGTCTTTCAGCTCCATCGGAGCCGCCCTTGAGGCCATCATATTAGCTCTTTAGAGTGACTACAATCTCACTCCATATCTCTTGCAATAACTTTGTTTGATGTGCGGTTTGGTTGGAGAAGACCCGTCTACACCATTGTTTCCATAGAATCCAAAGAGTTATTGGGCTGACCAATTCCAACACAACTTGAGATTTGTCATTAAGAGGAGTTGAGTGGACATTACCGTTGGTGGAGAAAAAAACCTCTTGTGCTTTTATCACCAAAGTCATCCCCTCCTCCTGATGCTCGTATCTGCCAACTGGGGTCTGCCATGATAGCCAACATATATTTCCCCACTTGATTGAGCCTTGCACCTGGCATAATTGCAACAAGCAGCCAACGCCCTGCCATATTCGATGGGACATTGGGCAGTCCCACAAAGCGTGTCGTATTGAATCTATTGCATTTGGGCACTCTACACAATTAGGAGAGCTAAGGTTCCCACATTGCCATGCTCCCACCGGTAGGGACTTATGTATTAATAGCCATTAGAACGTGGTAATTCGCCTTGCGTGTTGTTGTTTCTAGATTTTCTGCCAAAACTTGGTGATGATTGTGGGAGGAACTTGAAATGTGTGCCAGACCTTCGCACCTGTCGGCTCTCAGGCGGTTTGAGCAGTTAGAATGTGGCGACCCAATCTAGTTATGAATTGGAAGAAAGGGATGGGTTTGCTTCCTTGCCCCGTGTAAGGATCACGCCATGTCCATTGCAAAGGGGGTCCCAACTGACCTTACGTAGCCATGTGTTTTCATGAGTACATATGTGCCAATCGGGTCGTACTTTGATCGGATCAAGATCTACAATCCATTTATGACCAGTATACGCGAGTACTTGAATTGCGTTATTCTATGTTGGTGTCTTAGTGTCTTGCAATTCAGAGCCTTCGATCCTGTCTGGTGTTCCCCTACCTCTCAGGATCAAAGATCCCTCCTCCTAGTGGCCTATCCATTTCTCCATTGTTGTCCTTTGAGTAACAGTTTCCCTAATCAGTAGAGCATTAATGATTTCCGATAAAGATGTGCATTTTGTTTTACTAAAATAAGCTTTTACAAATATGTTTTTGGAGGTAATTATATCAATACGAACATGATTGGCATGACAAGTTTCTCATCCTCAAAACAAGGGTTTACAAACAAATTTTCAAACCTAGGCTTCTCAAAGCAATAGATTCGTTTTCATCTCTACGTAGATAGGTTTCTCTAATACACAATAAAACTTAGGAGTATACTAGCTAAGGGCATTAGACTTTAGGTAGCCTTAATAAGTGATCGTGCACATGAATGTTCTATGTTCAAGCACATGTGTCAATTTCAATTTATTTCCTCTTCTCTTGGTGAATTCTCGAGACTCGCTACTTAACTCCAAACATTACATGTAAATGTTCTGTTTTTTCTCCCATTGTCCTATTCGACATCCAAGAAGGATATTGAAATCTATCTATCTATCTCTCTTAAAATCACTAAAAGTTGGTAACATATATGAATGGTGTGTATTCAAATGGCCATCAACCAATTCTATGACTTCATTGCCATGAGAAGAAACATTGCCTCAATTTTCGTGATTTTATCCTTCAAAATAAACAATACATCAATTCGTAAAAAGTAAGAGATTGCTATATTTTAGAAGCATCACAACATTTGTGCACCATTTATCACACAAGTACTACATATCGCAAACATGAAATGTGATGCAATGTCATCACAAAAACGATTGTTGTACCAAAATGTAGAGTTTAATAACATAATACTTACTAACAATTCATGCGAATTACATCAAATCATCCCCAAGTGACAACGGAACTATCTATGAGTTTGAGACTATGGGCACTTCATAAATTTATCTACCTCATGAGAGCATATATGTCAGCTTGTTGATGCTGCCCATGAGGAATATGGATTCAATCTAGCTTCTATGTAATGTATTTTAGTTTTTAACACATGAAGCACATGCGTCTTTGATTCAAAGCCTCGCCAATTACTTATAAGGTAGGTGGAAGGTGGAATACCACGCTTTTGGAATTCTACTCGTCGGTATGAAGCACAATGCATTTAATTTAAACAATTTAAGAATTACATGTTTAGCAGATCTGGTTGACAATAACACGTGATAAACCCCTCTAATGAGACAATAACAACAAGTAGAGGGTGTGTTTTTGGAATTTTCAGTCATTCACAACATTATCATTCGAAAAGTTGATAGGCGACATATAAACTCATTTGACACAAATCCACCAGGCTTGTGGACTTTAGAAAGAGTAATGACATATTTGGCAAAGTATGGGCATGCATGACGTGGAAATCAAACGGGATAGTTGCACCTTTTTCTTCACTCAACCCCATATGTTGCAAAATTAAGTGTAGCATATTTGGTGGATGTGATTGGTGATGTCTAATAAATGCCTCATGATGGAGTACAAGCATGAACAAATGATGCGCTTTTGAAGTTCTCACTTTATACATTCAATGACTTAGGATAATCGAGTAATAATTTGGTTGTTCCCCTTTGGCAGTTGGTGGATCAAATATAGTGGCAAAGATGTTGGAATAGTGCAAAAGTTGTAGTGTGTGCTGTCTAGAGATGCCCTATTTTAAGAAAAGATAGTGTAAGACACCTAACTTGGAAATCTCATTCAACCCCATGAAGCATACCTTAGCACTATACATAATGCAAAAATAAAAGAGGTAGATGTGATTGGTTACCTATAATAAAGACCCTATGAAGAGTATTGACACAAAGAATCAAACCATATAAATATATGTCTATGTGTGTTTACACTTTATACATTAATTGATGGAGGTCAAGCAAGAATGTAGATGGCCCCTCTTTGGGCAGGTATCAATATAAATACACCGGTTGGTGTGACAGTCTATCTGTAATATTTCTAGAAATTAATAACCACAACACATCATGTATCCATAAATGATGCCTAAAAAACAAAACTATGGTATGTGTATCATCCAAAGTCATAGTTTCGCACAATTTCAATTAAGAAATCCCTTCTAGGGTTGAGATTTGTATTTTTTGTAAAATAACTGGTAACATAATATTGTCATCGATGTTGGGTATGTGATACTTTGATTCACACACGATATGCCATGCATCGTTAATTGCAAATTCTTGACCTTTTTAATGCCCATTCCACATCCAAAACACTCTCTAGTGGATCCATGACCATAGAAATATATAAGTACTTTCCATGTTGAAATATAGGCTTTACAATTAGCTCGCAAAGCGGGCTTATTAAACGTTTCATAGCCTCTCTACAGAGACAATGCTAATGATATTATACTTTGTTTAACAATATGGAAGTATGTGTGGAGACAAATTGCGCTCGCCGTCATAACCAAAACAAGTTACTAAGAGTGATGCATTTATATAACTAATGTTAGAGGCTTTAAACATTCTCGTCTAACAAGTTACATTGTATATATTATCAACATATGAACATGACAATGTTGTGAACCTTGTGATAGAGAATTTGAGGGGTTATAGCTCAATGATAAAAAAATCTTCACATTTTTTGTTTGAGATCATGCACACATGTAGTTTAGTGTTGCAAGCATAGTTACGTATCACTTAACATAACCAAACCATCAACTGCCTTAAGGTCAAGGCAACTCGCTCAATTGCATATAATCAAATAAATCAACAATTCGCAAATCGACCACAATTAAAAGCTACTTGAGTTATGATTTATCAATTGTGTATTGTCTTTTGTAAGTGAAATGTTCATTAGAAACATCAATCAATGCTATGCAACATTCAAGTGATAAATACCGCAATCCCCATGACACTAATGTAATTCCATATTCCTAGGATCAATGTAGGTGTGTAAATATCAAACTTTGTAATTGAGCACATGTTCATGTTAAAGTAGCATGCTAGATCCAACATTTTCCAAAGCCAGTTATACATTACATATACGAGATGATAAGAGGCATCAAGGAAAATATCGTTTCAACTAATTTTGGCTCATTGTCTATTTCCAAGGTTCCATTACAATCGATTACTACTTGGGGGGAGTTCTCCATTTAATGTTAAAAGGGTATTGTTAGATATATTTGTTTGTTCTTTCGTACAAAAAGGAATGCCCCCGATAAAGGTTGATGCCTTGATAGTAAAAGCCTCGCCTTATAATCTACCAAATATTTTATTCTAGGCTTTGTTCAAGATCATCGCGTGAAAAAAACTACATGTTAATATCTTGAAAATAAAATGACTCCCCTTATACAATGCAAACAATTTCATGTCTCACTCACATTGATTACCATGTACCTAAAGATAATCATTGCACACTCAACATGTTGGTAATCTTTTTGGATAGGTATTTCACAATAAACTCAAGTTTGTAAATTTGTTTTCTGGTATGTTGAAAGCATGTGGCAACATGGGAGAATTGGTAGTACATACCGAAATGAAATTAGATTTTGAGATGGATCTCAGTTAAATGAAGGATCCATGGCTAGCCATTGTCTTACACAAGACGGGCTTGGGAAGGATAGCCGTTTCTTTTCCATCTATTTTATAGTTTGTGGCTGATATGCCATTTTTAAAACTAATGGAAGGATGTTTTGTTTTGAAAAATAAATAAATTTGTAAATTTGTTTTTGCAGTACTATGTTTTACAATTACCGAATGCATGAGTATTAAGGACAATACATTTATTGTGTGGGGTGTGAATATGATAACAATAGATTTAACTTAACCTCAAACATAGAAGTCAATGACAAATAATATAAACATTGCCAATGTGCCATCAAACCCATAACATTAACCCACACCACACTATAGTGTGCCTATTTTGCGTAGAGCCGTCGTGCCAGAGTGACAATCACTTGATGAATGAATAATAACAAACATTTATGTATGATATGCTCGTGAAATGTTCCACCAATTAAAAATGTGTTGTGTTAAGAGGGTCATACTCTTGTTGAGTGCCATTCCCACGAATTCATGCACTAAAGGGCGCCCATCCCAGTGCATGAAGACATAACATTCCATTTTCTTATTATACCATTGAATCCACAAATAAAGATTGGTAAACCTGAAATATGGCAATTGGTAAGTAGTAACAAAAATTGGTATGTTTAGAAGGCTGAACGTTGGAAGCTATTACAAAATGTTACTGAAACGCTTGACTATATAATTGTTAAGACTTGGATAGAGATTGTGCATAACCTCAAATCTTCTTTGGATAACATAAAAAGTATTATACAACAAGCAAATTTACAATGATTTGAGTTTCATGCCATATAGGACAAAGGAAAATTTTATAGCAGGATTTTAGACAAGGTTGAGTAGTTATGCCCTACATCGAAGTATTTATTTAAGGTGCCACTTAGAACTTACCATGGAGGTCATTACCTATATGTACAATGTTAGGGCGTTTCTTAATACTAATGCAATATCTTTCTTGGCAAAAAAGAAGAAGTCATTGTTTATTGATTACTTGCAATGCACATAATGGTAAAATAAATACCACATTTGGTTTATGTCCCAACCGTTTTGTCTATAATACATGTGTAACATCTAAAATATGCAGTTTGGAATGCTTAAGTTGTTGTCTTAAAAATGAATATGAGGGTAATGTTCTCTTGTTGGCCTACATATTGCTAAACATCCAATATGTTGAGACATATTTAGCCAAGAAGTACGCCAAGAGTTAAGTACTTGGCCAGGGGCCTGAGTGAAAAACATGGGGGCATTTGAATAAATATGTATAGAAAAATCCTTGAGTATCCCAATGTATGCAAAACACCCTTTAGCTTTGCTGAAATATTTACTAGAATAACTTCATTTTTTGAACCTAGTGGAGCACGGTGCACCCTTAACTTCACCAAAAAAAGTTACCTGAATGAGTAGTCTTTGGTTTGGCCAAACTTAGCAGAACACCCATACGCATTACGAAAATAGTTATCAAAGTACCCCTAAGATTCCCAAACTTATGAGATCATCATTGAGTTTCTCAATCCTCAGAGGTTAGGGATATTTTGTGAAAAAACAGTACAAAAAGATGTTTGGCAAAATATCTTTTGAGTTCCCAAACTTCTGCCCTTGCGATTTGGCCAAACATTATCAAGAATACTCACGAGTCTCCAAAACTTACAGAAACACCCTCAAGTTACACTCACATTGTTTTTGGTCGAGATATTTGGCAGAGTATCATCATATTTACTAGAATACCCACCCAGCCTTCAGCTTCTTCATGCAAAGAACACAAAAGGGCATTGACCAACAAAATACACTCGAGTCTCCGGAACATTCCGAAAAACCTTTGAGTTTCACTCACATATTTCTAGTCGAAATATTTACTAGAGTACCCTCATGATACAAAGAAACACAAAAAGGGTATTTTGTGAAATAGCCTAAACCTACACACACAGGGAGAGGTTTTTATGTATGAGGTATATTCATTCATCTGTTCTTCTTTCTTTGAAAACCCCTGTCATCATGGAAACATCGACAATAAGGACACCTGGAGAGGTACTTGGGCGAGCTTCAGAGTATATCGCTGGCCATGGAACCTATGCTTGGAATAACAAAATCTATGCATCTGTCGTGGGCACCGAGAAAATCTCTCATCCTTCCTCAGCATCGTCCTCTGAAGACAAGGTAAACAAACAAACGCTTCAAATATGGTTTTTCCTTCGATTTTAGATTGCTATTTTTCTTTGGAAGAATTAAAGAAGAAGTCCCAAGGACCCCTGAGTTTTTCTTGAATGCCCCATCCATATCTCCTGAAGGGAATTAATCAAGGATATAATCGGTTAAATAGCACATAGAACTGAGATAAAAGGAGAGGAATTACCCCATTTTATAGCCCAAATAGCTCATGTAATTTCCCTATAGGAGGCATTTTGTGGAAATAACATGAACATGTGGGCATTGGGGAAATCAGAGAAAATGCAGGGTTCTTTAGGGGGTTTTCCCCATTCTTATCGCTGTCATTATTTTTGAGGAAAACACCATAAATACCCTACTTTTGTTGAATATTCACCAGAACAACCTTTAAATCTCAAAATTCACCAGAATATACTCCTTTGGATAGAAATTCTTATATAGAAGATTATTCTATTAAGGGGAGCTCATACATATGGTGGCAGATGGGCTAGTGCTCTAATGCTATATTCATAGAAATTCCTGTGTCAGCTGTCTATTGAGTCATGGGTAAATAACAAATGTTGTATCATGGCTAGTATTTGATATCGACTATGTACAATGCATCTTGCTAATCAGATCCTGTACAACGTTCTACAAGTACAGAGGGGTATTTTGGTAATTTTTGGAATTTTAGAGGCATTCTGTTGAACACCCAAAATGTGAGGGGTATTTTACGGAGTTTTGGACCTTATTTTCATGTTTTTTCTTTTCAACTATTTCTTTCATTAATGCAAATGGGTGGATTCCTTTCATAGAAACCTGTTATCGAGGTTATAAGTGAGAAAAAACACGGGGCCATGCCATCTCCAGGTCTTATAGTCACTGCTAAGGTATTCTAATCTCTGATGTATTTCAAAGCTAATTTTCTTCTTGGTAATGAATTATGATACATGCATATGTATGTACTAGTTATTATTTCCATTCAACAGGAATATGTATAGTAATATTCTCCTGAATTGCATAAGCAAATATGATCATTTTCATTTAATAGAATAAGTCTTACACACAGAGTGTAACTTGTAAGCATATACATATATACTGACAAGGGTTACCATTTCCATTTATATAAAAACTATATAGTGGTCTTGTTGATAGTACAAGTATGATGACATCATTCACAAAAGTTCTGTCTTTGCTCTTATTAGGTAGATATGGTTTGCTCATAATGCTGATTAGATTCACTTACTTAACCAATGTATTCACATTATTCCATCTCTTTCCTATGATAAAATCCAAGGAAGGCATCAAATTTAGGAAATAAAATTCAAACAAAATTACAAAAACATTGGGTGTGAATATGTTTATGACAACAAAGTGGATTCCTGGGCAGGTCATGAAAGTTTCTCTACTCCTTAATACAGGTAGGAAAGGTTACTTCCAAAATGGCTCAGGTTGATATAGTTTGTGTAGGTTCGAGATCAGTAAGAGAAAAATTCTCAGGAATAGTGAGGTATATATATTGACTTATTTGTTCTTATGTGCTATATAGCTTGTTTCTTTTGGGTAGCTGAAAATATTGGAGAGTCAGGTTTCCTTTTGTAAATACTAAACAAATAAGGAATATATTATATCTGTTTTTTATCAGACAGCAAGATGTTCGTGCAACCGAGATTGATAAAGTCGAAATGTATTCTTCTTTTCGTCCAGGAGACATCATCAAAGCACAAGTGGTAAGTTCAAACAACTTTTTTGATAGTTTTCGTTGGAAATCTCCTTCTATTTCATTTCATTCTTCTGCTTGTTTGCGATATAGACATGGTCTCTATCTGTTTAGTTGTTCACTTCCAATTATTTGGTTCAAAAGGTTTGGAGAAACCAAACTTCTCTTTGTTTGCCCATATGTGTATTATGATGCTTGGTTGGGAAATTATTCCTCTTCCATTCACATTTCCTTTAGTATCACATATTTTTCTCGTCTGAATTCACTATCATATACTGATTATAGTAATTATGAACTTATAATTTTTGTTCTGGTAAAATCTGCCGTTAACCGGCCATTGCTTATGTCTGTTGTACACCATTGTTTATGTCTGGTAAAATTTACATTTGGATACCTAAAACAATGAGTAAACATTATATGCTTGTGACTCGTGAGGGTCAGGGTTTTGATTATTTAGTACTTACAACTACCATTTAGAGAGATTATTTTCTCTCTGATTTTTATTCCAACCTCTAACTTGAATCAGTACTTTGATGTTTTCATATTAACTTTTGTTTTGGTATTTTTAAGCTATCATTGGGAGATGCAAGATCTTATATACTGACAACTGCCAAGAATGATCTTGGCGTAGTTTCGGCAACTAGTATATCTGGTGACCTATTATCATTAAAGAAAGATTTATATTTTCTATTGACACATGGGTTATAAACATTTTTCATTCTTATCAAACATATATTTTTTCCTCGATGTAGGTGCTAAAATGGTTCCTGTAAGCTGGCAAGAGATGATGTGTCCAATAACAAACCAAAAAGAGCCACGCAAAGTTGCCAAAGTAGTATAAGTAGGTTTTGCTATTTTTGAGTTGATAGTTTGAGAGGTCCTTTTACAAGTTCGAAGGTGCTTTCAAGAGTGCGAATGTATTATTTTAAAGACAATTGTTTGATAGTTTTGAGAGCCCTTTTAAAAAGTTCAAACGCCCTTCTGGGAATGTGAAGATATTGTTTATAAACGCGTCGACATTCTGTTGTATTTCTTTACACTCGCAATGGCACTTTTGATTCTCGGATGAATGCTAGTCTCTTGGAAAATTATGTAGGTCTAATCTGGATTCTGTTTATAAGGAATCATAAAAATCCACCTTTTGTAGAAATAAGAGTGGTATGCTTATTTGGGATTGTTTATAGCCATATGTTGATTAGATCTAACATCCTTAGATTAACTCAAATACATGGAAAGCCAAACATGTAATTCTGTCGGCGCCAGTGTCATGCGTTCTACAGCCACATGTAGATATTAATGCTACAAGAAATGAACTCGACAAACGAATCTGCATTTCTATGTTTGGAGAGTGGGCCTTAAACAAATGTCATTGTCTGTCTATGTTGCTTAGGATGTATGAACAAAAATGTGCATCATGTTTTGGCTTAACTAATGAATGAAGGATTGGTTAAATATTAATGAATACAATATTTTGAAGTCTTCCATTCATTTTTATGAGTTGTTTTCTTGTAATTGTATTATTAAGGTTTGATATAAAAATCTTTTGGATTGACTCATCAGACCAGCACTCAAATTCTCTTTTGTTTCGTAAGTTTCATACAACTCACTAGAATTGTTCGAGAGTTGCTCCTGTTTGCTTTTTGTTTTTTGTGAGAGTTTGATATCGTCCATGGTTAAATCTAATTAGAAGTTGGCACTATTTGTGAAGTACTTCTATTTTTATGCTACCATCTTGGAGCATCTTTGAGAGCTCAATGATAGTCTTCCCCTAGCTAAATCTTAGCATTCGTTTGGAAATATATTGTAATGAGTGATTTGAAAAGAAATTGACCTCCATTTCCTTGTAGTACTCTTTCTATTAGTAGATGCACCCTAATGGTAAAACACTAAAATAAAATGCTTTTACATGCACATATTTTGCACTTTGATCCCCTTCGCTTCATGCTTCAACTACTCTCATGAAGATCGTTGATATAATACTACTAAATGTGTTTCTTTTGTTTTTTTAAACCTTTGTAAACTTAGTTATATGCAAATCTATGAATAAATAAGAGCCCCTTGCAATAACCTTTGACTGTAGAATCAAGAAGGAGAGCTATGGGGACCAGTGATACTAGTGATTTTCAACGGTGATTGAGTATGAGCACAATAAGGTTGACATCCCCAAAGAAACATTTAAATGTTGTTGAAAACATACTTATGCGACCCTCCTTTTCTCATAAGAATTGTTGATAAAGTGAAGCTTTTAATAGTTGATTTTGCATGTTTGTTAATTACTAAGGTATTGTGATAGATCATTGAAATCATGAAATTGCAATAGTGATGAGCAAATTGTATGGGATGAAATTCTATTGCAATAAATCCTCTAGATCTCTTTGTCGAGAAATCCCAAAACCTTTACAAGAACTCCATCATAATATCTCTTTCGATATTAACTCATGATGACATTTGATTGATACAAGTAGATCATCCTTGTGTTCTTCACTTGCATCTTGCATAATGCAAGCGTAGCATGGTTTAGTGCATGATTTATTATCTCCTTCATAAAAAATATTGAGCCTAGTTCCTAGTACCAATCTAACACACTCAAAGTCGCCTTGCGATGGATCGAGGAAGAGCCAAGTGCCCAACCAACTCAAATAGAGTTGAAGAAGGAGATGCGTGGACCCACATTAAAGGGAAATGGGCTACCTAGACATAACAATCGTTCAAAAGGACGTAAAGCATGTATAACCTTTGATGCATCGCCACGCATGTGATTTATTTTTTGTTTTTACCTTTCCATACCATGCGTATGGGAACTTCTTACTAATTGATAAGATAGAATACTCTATGAAAGACTTCAATTGCCCTTTGAGGATATTCTAAACATCATCGTCACATTAATAACAACAAACATCATCAACCTCTCCGTCTTTGTCTTTGTCTCTAGCAATCCTTCCTAGTTTGGCCGATGGAAGAGGTACTTTGAGGAGCCAATAAGGGATGGAGGGAAGGGGCATTCCACATATGATCACAACCCTAGGCGTGGCTATGGTTTCTAATATTTCTCTAATACCCAACACTCAATGTCTTTTGTTTTTCCAAAAACTCGAATGTTTTTTTTTTTTTTTTTTTTGCATACATTTGTCAATAGAATTTTCCTTCATTGACTTTGTGTTTATTTTTCAGCTTGTTTGTAAAATATTTAGGTGTTTTTTGCCAGAATTTCTCAATGTATTTTGTATTTTTATAAATGTTGTAATATATACATTTGACATATTATGTATGTACATACATATTGTGTAACACATATACTACATAGCTTACTGTTTTTTCTCATTGTGTTATTTTTTTATACTAGCTAGCATTGTAAACGTTAGAGTGGGAGCTCTCTCTGTCTCTCTCTGTCTCTCTCAAGCGAAGAAACAGGGGAGGGAGGAAGAAACAGGAGAGCTAAAACAAAGCAAAGAAGGCAGACGACAGAAGAAGGAACAGACTAGAACAGGGAAGCAAGAAGGAGAGAGCTAAACCAGAAGAAATCAGAAGCAGAGAGAGAGAGAGAGAGAGAGAGAGAGAGAGAGAGAGAGAGAGAGAGAGAGAGAGAAGGAACGGGGAAGATGAGTTGGGAAGATGAAACTATCGGACCCGATGTAGCAGCAGCTGGGAGACTGATAACAGAAACAATATCGAGAGACCTCGCTACTCCTGACCTCTATGATGCCCTTGAAGCTTCTCGATACTCCAGTACTCCTTACTCTTCGCCGCCTAAAGAGGTTTGTTAGTAAGAAGCAGAAAACAGACGCACTCTTTATTCGACTATTTCTTACCTAGTCTCAGTTTATTATTGCATTAACATTATGTTTATCCTTTGTAATCAGTATATGCATTTCTAGAGTCTTTTAAAAATTTCTTTAGGGTTTTGATGTTTTTTCTATTTAGAGGTCTTTTTATGTCTAGTCTCGAATTTTGCGTTGTATATCCTTATTGAAGGTTTTGGATTGGAGTTTTTGGGGTGGTCGGTAGTGTATGCATACCATTTATGATTTGAATTATAGGTTTTAAGGTATCATATGTCCTATTTTACTGTTTGAATTGATGTTTTTATGCATCATATATTCCAATTAGAGGTTTGATACATGTATTCAAGGGTTTTGAACTTTTTTCCTTTAGGTGTTCTTCATGAATAGTCACTAATATGGATCCCATTTCGTGTTTGGAAATTTTAGAGTTTGTATTTTAGGGTATACAGTGTTCTATACCATTTAGGTTCTGGAATGTAGGGTTTGCACATCATAAACCCCAGTTAGAATAGGTTTGCCATATATGCCTGTTAGGGGTTGAGTTCGAAGATTTCATACTATTTTGCTGTATATGCCGCTTATAGTTTGTAAGACTTTTGTTGTGACAATTTCATACTATTTTGCAACATAGCCCATTTAAAGTTTTCAAATTCATATTTTTGTTGTTTGACTGTTATTATCTAGTGATATTAGGTTTTTATGGTTCTAAGGTTTTAGGGGTTTGTCCTTTTTTTAGTTAGCTAATATGTGCAGCATATCCCATTTCAAGTTTGTCCATTAATACTTACCTGAACGTTTTTGTGGATTTTGGCTTTTGTATGATCTCACATACTTATTATTATGGTTTTAAGGGTTTGTTGAAGTGGCTGGTAAAACATGTCTGTTCCTTTTATGATGTTAAATTCTTGTTATTGTGGTTTCCACTTGTGAATCATATTATTTACGACACATTGTGTAAAGTTTGGCTGGTTTTTATTTTTGCTTTGGAAAATATAACCGAACAAGAGAAACAGACAATTTTAAATTGTTATACCCACATCGTATTGTATCAGAAATGATTCATGATGGGTGTTGTTTTGTAATTTAAATGTCAGGTTTAAGTTATGAATCTAGATCATTAATTCTGTTTATTGTGTCTCAGTGAAGTATTTATATAGATCCCATAAGCATACATCACCTTGAAACTTTAATGGAGGGTCTTATGCTTGAAAGTTACTGAAAGCCACAGAGTTAGCACCCCCCTTGATTGTGGTGCCATTTCCATTCCTAAATGTGGGGTTTTACTTTCCAATTGCTGGTTATATGTCCTTATATAGTTTCTTGCAAGGAATATCATTGTGCAATATACATTACTCAAAATTGGTTTAAGATTCTTTGAATAGCATATTATCAGCAGTGTTTACACTTGGGAAGATTGTATAATTTCATATTTTTCCTGCTATCATCGGCATGCAGTGGCCATCGATCATTGACGTGGCAAGTAACAGAGAACTCCCTCCCGTGCTGATTGAAAGATACAATGCAGCAGGAGGGCAAGGAACTGCATTATGTGGTATTTTCCCAAGCATACGTCGTGCTTGGGCAACTGTTGACAACAGCCTATTCCTATGGAGATTTGATAAATGGTGATTTTAAATATATGTGATTGGATGAATTGACATTCTGCAACAATGCAGTTTAACAAAGAGTTAGATTGTGTCAGGGATGGGCAATGTCCAGAGTACAATGGCGAGGAGCAAGCTCTATGCGCAGTTGGTCTTTCAATGGCCAAACCTGGGATATTTGTTGAAGCCATTCGCCACGTTTTGATCCTTGCTACACCTGTAGAGGTAAGGTCATGTGCAAGTGAACTAAGTATATAATAATGCAGACTTGATAAGTTGCTGATGGATGCTGTTGCATAAATATTATTAGCCTTGAGTTTACCTCACATTTATACATGTGACAGATTGTGTTGCTCGGTGTATGCTGCTCTTCAAATGGTGATGGTTCTGATCCGTATGCTGAGTTATCAATGCAGCCACTACATGAGTACACTGTTCCTTCAGACGGGGTTACAATGACTTGCATACAAAGCACAGATAAAGGACGCATATTCCTTGCAGGTCGAGATGGTCATATATATGAATTGCTTTATAGTTCAGGATCAGGCTGGAAAAGCCGATGTCGCAAAGTATGTCATACTGGTGGTCTTGGCAGCCTTTTGACAAGGTAAGGTGTTTTCAATGTCTTTTCTAATGGGTATTTCCCAGAGTTAGAATGTATATGCCGATATAACTGGGGATATGGTCATGGTTGACTGACACATACATGCATGTTTGATGCATTAGGTGGGTTATACCGAATGCTTTCACGTTCAGTACTGTAGACCCAGTGGTGGAGATGGTGATTGATGATGAAAGAAACATCCTTTATTCGCGCACTCATGAGTCCAAGATCCAAGTGTTTGATCTTGGGAAAGCGGGAGATAGTGCACCTAAAAAGGTTGCCGAAGAAAGGAATTTGGGGGAGCATAGGGATGGACGCTCTGGAAGGAGATCTACATCTCGTGCTCACAAGTCTCCAATAGTCTCGATATGTACTATATCTCCAGCCGAGTCTAAGAGCTTGCATTTGGTAGCTGTAACATCTGATGGTAGGAGGATGTATTTGTCCACTTCAACTTCTGTTGGTAGCAGAGGACTTTCTGTTTCAACCAATAATGCTCAAAGGCCAGTGACATTGAAACTTATAATGAGTAGGCCAGCTCCTTCGATTGGAGCTGGGGTTGGGTCTCTCAGTAACATAACATTTAGCAATGCACCACAACCTGAAAGCCTTGTCTTAAAGATTGAAGCTGGATGTTATTCTAGTGGTTTTCTCCTACTCGCCGATTCGTGTCCTGCAACCATGTCGAGGCTGTTATTGGCAACACGAGACTTCATTACACTAGCTGGAGGGCTCAATCTTACTGCGTCATCGGGGAGAAACTTCCAGGCATTAAGGGAAACTCTTTCTGTCTTAACTGTTGATGGAAGAACCCTTACCATCACTGATGTTCTTCCACCAGCAGAGTATACATCCACAGTGGAGGCTGCAGTTTGGGAGGCATCTGATAGAACTAGTATTGGAGGGGAAATGACTAAAGCGCGGCGGCTTTGGGCTCGCGGAGACCTTTCGATACAACATACTGTACCTAGGAGGCGATTTGTCGTCTTCACTAATATGGGATTGATGGAGCTTGTCTTTAACAGACCTGTTGACCTGTTACACAAAATCCTTGATAATAGGATGCCCCACTCACTACTAGAAGATTTTTTCCAACGGTATGGAGGTGGAGAGGCTGCTGCTATGTGTTTACTTCTTGCAGCTAGATTGATTCCAACGGAAGAGAACTCTGTTTCATCTGCTGTTGCTGAGAGGGCAGCTGAGGCATTTGAAGATCCTAGGCTTGTTGGCCTACCTCAGATGCAAGGAAGTGCTGCTACAACAAGTCCAGTTGGCTCATCTGCTATGGGGTTTAACATGGGCCAAGTTGTACAAGAAGCCATACCAATTTATTCTGGTGCCCATGAAGGCCTTTGCTTGTGTACGGGTCGTTTGTTACTGCCTGTGTGGGAACTTCCTGTGATGGTGATGAAGGGTGATTCGAATCCAGATGATAAGGATGGTGGTGTGGCTTCTTGTAGAATATCCATAGATGCAATGCAAGCACTGGAAGAAAAATTAAGAGCATTGGAACAATTCCTTAGAGCAAGGCGAAATCAGCGAAGAGGACACTATGGACGGATATTTGGAGTTGGTGATGTGCCTGGATTTTTCAGTGGTGGCAGTTTGGAGTCAGTTTCCAAAAACTTGTTTGATGCGCCTAGGGGGCCAATCACGCAAGGACCTACACCTAAGAGGCAAAGGGTTCCATACAGCCCTGTTGAGTTGTCGGTTATGGAGGTAGATGATTTGTTATATGTTTTGTGTTCGTATTATCTGACATGATTCATAGGGAGTTTGATTTTTCTTGGTTTCCATTTGTAAACGGGATTCTTGAACTCACCTAAGCCCTTGTCTTTTCAAGGTGAGGAGTATGGAACTTATACGAAGACTCCTTCGGAGGTCGGGCGAAGCACTTCTACTTCTACAGCTTTTGTCTCAACATCATATAGCAAGATTAGTCCAGGCCTTTGACAGCAGTATGCGTCATAAACTAGTTCATCTGACTTTCCACCAACTAGTCTGCTCAGAAGATGGTGAAAAAATTGCAACACGGCTTGTGGCAGCATTGATGGAGGTATTGTGGCAGTACACCTTTACCTAATTTTTTTTTCTGGCTTATGTTTTCAGGAGGTTTTTGTTTTTCTGGCAGTATTATGTAGGGCTAGATGGGCAAGGCGCAGTCGATGACATTAGTATAAAATTGAGAGATGGATGCCCAAGCTTTTATCAGGAGGCTGATTACACATTTTACCAAGCTGTGGAGTTTCTCAAGAAGGCGAGAGAGTCAGTTGATGTGGAACAAAGAGAGAAGTTTGCAAGAGAGGCACTTGTACTTCTTGTCAAAGTTCCTGAATCAGCAGATCTGCTTAGTGTTTGTCAAAGGTTCGAGGAAGTTAGGTATGGCTAATCTGTCATTACTCAGTGCAAGTAATAGGAGATTTTTCACTGTCATTTTGTGTATGTAAGGTGGATGCTAAGTATATTTTCTGAATTCAGAGGATTAAAAAATTTGCCACTCAAGAGTTTTGGATGAAAGTTTTACATAGCATTTCCTTATCTTATTTATCTAATTGTTGTGCATACAGGTTTTATGAAGCAGTGGTTGAATTGCCACTCTGTAAAGCAAAGGTTTTGGATCCAAATGAAGATGCTTTCAATGAGCATATTGATGAGAATAGGCGTGAGATGGCCCTTTTGGCTCGAAGGCAATGCTATGAGATTGTGGGAAATGCCTTGCGACATCTGAAAGATGCAAGTACTCAATCAAGTGTGCGGTCAGGTTTTGTTTCGGGCCAGAATCTGGTTTCAGATGCAGCTTTACGGGACAAGTATATAAGGCAGATTATTCAGTTGAGCATGAGGTGTCCTGATCAAGCTTTCCATGAATACCTATATCAAACCATGATGGAAGTTGGGCTAGAGTCAGAACTTCTTGAACTGGCTGGCCCAGATTTGGTTCCATTTTTACAAAATGCTGGAAGTAGGCAAATTTCAAAGGTGATTTATATTCATACATTATTATTCTCAGCGTCGGTTTAAAAGCACTGTTCGCGAGTGTTGGGGCTCTGATGAATTGAAATTTTACATAAACTGGAGTTGTATACATAGGTTTAACCTACATGGAAGTTCAATGTAAATTGTTTATGGAATATTTATGTCTATATTTGAAACTCTTAAGATTTAAGGCCCTGCTTGTGTATGTAGATTTTAACATGCGTGAAAGAGTATACGATTCATGGAAATTTAGACATCACTTAATTAATTATTGGATTTGTAATTTCCATCTCATATATGGAATATTGTATTTCTCCCGTTTGAATACAAAACAATCAAAGGGTCCTGTTTTCTTCCAAAACCAAAGGCTCTTGTTTGAGCATAAAACAATCATGACAATTCATATTTCATGTCTCTATTTCATAACAACATGGTGTGTGGAATGCTTACAGACTGGAGTGATTGGGAAAAAACTTGAGATGCCATCTACAGTAACCTCTGTTCAGCATTCTCGGCAACCGGTATCTGCCGAACAAGCCAAATACCTCGAGCTTTTAGCACGTTATTATGTTCATCACAGGCAACACCTGCTCGCTGCACATGTTCTTTTGCGCCTTGCTGAAAGAAGGCAGGTGGAGGGAGTAGGTGTTTTAACTCTGGAGCAAAGGTATGTACACAATTCTCATTGTTCCAATATCCAATAAAATGTAAACCTGTATCTTAGAGTTTTTTGTTCTTATGTGTAAAAACAAGTAGATTTCAGTATCTTAGTAATGCGGTTCTTCAAGCAAAGAGTGCGAGCATAGGCACAATGAGCAGTGATATTGGCGATGGTTGTTTGTTGGAGCTTTTGGAAGGAAAGCTTGCTGTATTAAGATTTCAGATCAGGATCAAGGAGGAGTTGGAACTTCTGGTTCGTAGAAGTGAAGGAAACCATACTGGCGATCTTAGCGACACGCTGATGAAAGATTCTTTTCCCGGAAGTATGGTGCTGGCAGAGGAGGCTGCTCTTGTTGCTGCGAAGGAGAAACTAGAAGACATACAAAAAGATCCAAAGAGTATATCACAACTTTACAATGATTTTGCAGTCCCTTATGAGATTTGGGAGGTGAGCACAATCTCTAACATGTACCTTAAGACATTGATAGTTGTTTCACATTTGTCAAGTTTTCTTTATAGACCTTTGCAATAATTGATTTCAATATGAAAGGCGTAGTGTTTACCAATGACAAACATATCAATGGGCATACGAGTAGACAAGTACTTAAATGATCCCAATCTAAAACATGTGATTGTAATTAGAAAGGCTTATATAGCTCGTGAAAGGCCACACCGCTGTACAATAGTGGAAGCAGCTATAGGGATGTGAGAATATGATATGAGGTTTTATAGATACACTGAAATACAATGAATCAAGTTTTCAACACCGTGTGTAGCAAATGCAATAAATTGATTATATACATGAGTTTGTTTTGAACAATCAGAGGGATCACAACTAGTTGTGGAGTCAACATATCGACCAAGAAAATACCAGATGACTAAGAGAAAGGGCCAAAAACCTTGCATGTTGTAGGTTCAAGTTCTCTGTTTTACTGTGGAACCAAATGATATTTTACACATGTCTCTAATGCTTGTATCCAAATGTGTGCAAAACCCTGACACAATATGTACAAATATTTGCTAATGAGAAATCAAGTGTGAGTTCTTTGCAGACATTTTTTCGTGTTTCATAGTGAGTTTCTGGCTTGTGTCTTATCTAGTACCTATTATATCCGGATATCGTACTATGACGGTTATCTTTTCAGATTTGCTTGGAGATTTTGGATTTTTCAAACTATTCACGGGATGCTCAGAGCAATCTTATGAAAGACACGTGGACAAGGCTTATAGAACATGCTTTGCTTGCTGGAGGGATTGCGGAAGGGTGCACCGTGCTAAGACGAGTCGGCCCAAGGTTTTTCCCTGGTGATGGTGGCAGTTTGCCTCTGGATTCAATCTGCCTACACCTTGAAAAGGCTGCTGAGGTACTTCTTTCAGGAAATATGAATAAGAGACCATAATGTAATTACGTTTAGAAAAATACCCAGTGTATTTTTTACCTTTTCATTACATTTCTTCTTTTTGTTTTGGATACTTGGTATGAAAAGTGGATACTTTTGTGGATTTGTGGGGTCACGATTCTTTGTAAATCTAGGATCGAGTGGCGTCTGGTAAAGAGGTTGTGGGAGATGAAGATATCCCGAGAGCACTTATTGCTGCTTGCAAGGATACGTATGAAGTTGTCCATAGGGTATATGATAGGCTTCTAGCCACAGGAGGAGCCGTTTTGCCATCGACATATCTGCGGCTTCGGATACTCCGTTCAGCACTTACTGTGATGAGAGAGTGGTCACTCTCCGTCTTTGGTACCACTATAGGCAGCTCGGCTTTAGCATTCAAAGGCACACCTGGCTTCGCAAGAACTATTTCTTCTAATCAAGCTGTCAAGGACAAGCTTACTACTGCCGCAAACAGGTACATACGGTATATACATTGTGTGTTTTATTTTATACACACACATGCATACATACATATACACACATACACATTGTGTGCTGTTATCTCTGTTATGTGATTCAAGCTCTGACACATGTGTGTTGTGTTATTAAGACCCAGATCACCCAACTACGCACCATGTTAAAACCCAAAACATTATCTTTCACTCGTCTCAGTTTGATGTTAAAATAGCTTAAATCTTTTGTAATGATAGAATGTCTCACACTCCTGACGTGATTCTGTGCTTTTCTCTCATGTTGTGACCTGTAATTGAGTCCCCTACATTCTAATAGATTTACATTAAAAATTTTAAATATTGTCTCACTCATGCTCTTATATTTTAATGACTTTAGTAAGTTTATTCACTCTATAGATTCTATAATTTTGTAATACCTGAGACCTTTTCATAAATGGTTTGGGTATTAAAAGCAAAACAACAAAATACCAGTAATGCTTTTCATATTGCCAGAGCAACCTATGTAGTAGTAGATTTTGTATTATCAGATCTTCAAGGGGCAATCTGAGAAATCTTCAAGGGGTATTTTTGTGTTTTATTTTCTAAAACTTCACTTTGCTGCGAGCTTTTATTTGTAGATATAAAAATATTAGAAACTCTTTTTCTATTATTTGGGTACATGACGGAAACATGCTCTAAAGGACTTTTTAATAAGTATTTAGGATTTAAGAGTAAAACACCAAAATGCCACTAAGGTTTCAATATTCACCAGAACATCCTTATGTAGGAGTAGATTCTGTACTAAATATTTTGAGATTCTGTACTAAATACTTCAGGCTATTTTGTTTTATTTTCTGAATTTTAACTTTCTTTGAACTTTCTTCAGTAGATATGAAAACTTCCTTTTTTTGGTTAGGTATATGACTGAAGTCCGAAGGCTGCCACTTGCACCGAATGTCGTTGAACCTTTGTATCAAGGATTCCGAGAACTAGAAGAAGTATTAATAGGGTCTTCTTGAAGTAAATCTCGAGAATTCCAACGTAACGTCTTTTTCCTGACAGGTGTATCCCTAAAAATCTTTAATGATTTGAAGTGTATATTAGATGTATCTCTCTCTCTCTCTCTCTCTCTCTCTTTGTGGCCTTCTAAGGATGTTGAAATATCATCATTGTCATCATTCCATCTCTCTGCTTATAATGCAATTGGAAGTGGATTGATATGAAGTAGAGATAGAACCAGTAAGGTTACATAGTCCCATTTTTATCAAGATTTTGAGAGATAACAATGGATGAGCAACAACTATATAGAATAATATCTGGCTATGCTTTTGGTATATCTTTCATTGTTATATCATATATGTTTTGATTTGGCGATTTTAAGACTTGGAAAGTGTCAACTATAATCACATATTTCAAAACCCCAAACAACCTCCTATACTGGTGTATCTATATCTATCTGTTATTCATACATGGCCTATTGTAGAATGGGTTGTCGTGTTGATGACCTTTTGTAGCTCTAATCTTAACCCTAGGCATACAACTGGACTTTATTTTATCCTTATTAGTTAAAGAAATAATTCTATGATGTGGCTGGCATGAGGTATCCTATCGCGAGGTGTGATTGGCATGTTGAGGTTGTGCATTGCAATTGCCAATCATGCCGTGTGATATTGTACATTATTTTTACTCCTGAATTTAATTTAATTTAATTTGCACTGGATCAATATAGATTGTATAGATACAGTCATGGTTATGGAAGGGCATATTGATGGAGGACTATGAGTCGATTTTAGCAATGGACAACACGGTGTTGACCATATGTTTTTTGTGATTGGAAAGAAGACATGTTGACAATGTTAAGAGAAAGGGAAGGTTTTCATCCTTTTCTAGTTCATTCCAAATCTTTCCTCTGTTGCCTCGAGAATAATGTGTACTGAATGGATATCTATTATAAAAACTTGTCTTTCCTAATTTCTTACATAGATTACATGTTCTCCTCAAGTAAAATATGTAAATAGTCTCATTATGATACGTTTGATGCTAGACAAATTACCCTATTTTGAGAAGATCGTATAGGAGATCTTTTTGCCCATAAAGATTGAAAACATTGCTTAGAAACCAAGAAAGCAAGGGATTTTATAGGGCTATTAGTTTATCTAAAAGTTGATAAATTATTACAAGGCCTTTTCAAATTCTCATAATTCCTCTATTTAAAGGACGATAAAATATTATGCTTGCATGAGAACAAAGTATGATATAGAACCTTCAAAATTTATTCCAAGGGTTTATAAACTATTACAAGGCCTTTTCAAATTCTCATAATTCCCCTATTTAAAGGACGGTAAAATATTATGCTTTCATGAGAACTAAGTATGATATAGAACCTTCAAATTTTATTCCTTGAGGTTAAGGGGCTACTAGAGACCCACAATCCATAATACAATTGCTCGAATATTTTCACCTATGTTCCCACATGGCTTCAGGAGACTACATATCACATATGAGGTTTTCCACTTGGGATTTATTTTTGTTGAAATCAAAATTCAGAGTTGTATTGAGGAGGAACCGACAAAGCAAATAAAATACATATAATGATGAAGTGTTAAATGTGATCATGGTGAGCAACATGATTGTCAAACACCTTATCCCAATAATTTATACTACATCATTTCTTACATCTATATAGCTTCTTGTTAAAATAGTACCAATCACAAGATAGTTTCTTACATGCATATCATAACCTTCATTGAGAAACTATGGTATTAATGCATCAAGTGGAATTTGTCTTGATGTGGCACCTAATCATTAGATGCAAGATATCTAGGATGCATGACAGTTTGTCCATAGGACAATTATCCGTACCGATGTGACTAAATTACGTAGTGTTACAATGTTCGTGGTGATCAAACAATTCCTAATATTTATAAAATTAGGAGCAATGAACACCATGGACTTCACCACAAACCCCGAAGAATCTAAATGTGTACCCTGGATTTCATGACAATCAATTTATTCATATTTTTAAGACACTTTCATATATCGATGAATATCTTCTATAAACTGCACAACCCAAGATTTATGATTGGTACACGTAGAAAAGAACATTCCTATCAATTTCTACACAAGGACATAATCAAGGTGACAATAAACCTTGTGTGTTGGATTTATATTATTCATTTGTCATCCCTTTATTTAATGTTATCATAAGAATAATATATTGATCCAAGTATGTTCAAACAATTCTTTATAACATCTCATGAATGAAAACTCCCATAATGAGAAAAACAATTGAAGCCTTCCCTTTGGCACACGTGTATTTACGTGCATTGGACCGAGAATTACAACAACAAACAAGAATTGACGATCACAAAACAAAGATATGAAACCAATAATGGGTAACAATGATACAGAATTGGAACTTAATAGAAGAATGTGGCATTGATCAACTTCATTTTGTTGATTAACAAATGAAAGTGCCATTCAACATGAATGCAATTGATTGATTAATGTTGGAATGTTTGCTTGACACATCTCTAATATTGTCAGTATACTACATAGAAAGTATTGACTAGCCTTTACATTCTATTAGGTGGATTTAAGACCATAATTGGAATATATTTCTACACATAGCATATAAGAAAATTTGTTGCATAGATGATGGTTGATCTAGTGCAATAATTGAACAAAAGCTGACATAAAGAGTCAAGCATGTATTGACTAGCCTTTACATTCTATTAGATGGATTTAAGACCATAATAGGAATATATTTCTACGCATAGCAGTAAGAAAATTTGTTGCATAGATGACGCTTAATAATTTGTCTAGTACAGTAATTGAACAAAAGCTGCCATAAAGAATCAAGCCCCTACCATCCTTACTTTTTTTGGAACTAATGAATCGTTTCTACCATAGCACCATGACTATGTAAGGCTATGTTATTGTCTATGTTTTATCTTGATTCTTTATGTTTTGCAAGCAATAAGTTGTCTTCGTGTCAATACCACTTTCACAATCAAAACAATGGTATCATTGCATATGGTACCACTTTCTAGATTGAACTAACCATCATATGCTATGACACGCAACAAATCATGGCCATGGTGCTATTTTAAACTATGGTCCTTTAATTTGGATATACCATCCCTCCCTTTGTTTGTTATTCAAAAAATTGCCACCATGTCACCAATATACATTGGCCTTTACGCCCGAGGTACCATCCATCCCTTTTTTATGTAACTAATGAATTGTTACCTTGTCAATACAATGCCCATGCTCCATTCATAGTGCTCCTTTTCTAAACCCAAGGTTAGAAAATTTGATGCTTGAATTGAGGCAAAGGAGAAATTTCTAAACCCAAAGCTCCATTCATAATACTTGAATTGTGACATTTTCATAAATGTACTAAAATAATACTTGAACACCCAAGTTATTCGGAAGATTGTACTCTTTTGCAACACATCGATTGCTGCCATGTCAACAACATGCCAATATTTTGGAAAATTGCTTGTATATATTTTAATGATGTGTGTGTGTGTGCGTGTGCGTGTGTGTTGAGGGACACTAATATAATACACCCCCTTCTGGAAGGAGAAATCATATTAAAACTAGAATTTGTTTATGATTCACAAAAGCTTGCACCCCACCTTGATGCAGAATTCTTGAAAGCCAGGCACCAAGCCTTAAGAGGGTTTCACGCGCTCGTTTCCCTCTCTTGGTATGGAAGCACATGGACGAAGAGATACGAAAGTGAGAACGGGTGGTAATGTCCGAACCAAAGCACACATTATCCGAAGAGGACGGGGAGTGCAGATGGTGAATAAGTAATTTTGAGAAAGAAGCATATGCATGTATATGTACATATATGTATTGTGAATGATTACGTGAAGGGTAGGATTGTAATTTTCATAAATTCGAGTGTGGTAGTATGTATGGTATGGTATGTCTGTATTTTCGAGAGACCATTTTCATCGAGAAGCAGAAGCTTAAAGAAAGACGACGAAAATGAAAAGTTTAAAAATACGACGACGAAGTAAGTAAGTAAGTGTATGTAATGGTAGACTTTAGACTGTTTTGGATATGGCAACCTTCCAGACAACAGCTAGACGTACTTCTCTGCGAAATTAGGGTTACGGCAGGTCTCTCTCTCTCTCTCTCTCTCTCTCTCTCTCTCTCTCTCTCTCTCTCTCTCTCTCTGTGGCAAGGTCATCTTGGCTGTTCTTCCTTTCTATTTCTGTTTCTGATTTTAATTCCTACTGTGTTTTCTGGTTCTAATTCTAATTCCGTTTGGATGATGACACGGGGAACTTCTAGATACAAGAAGCAGCTCTCTGTCAAAATGTACGTGTTTTTAATCCCCTTCGTTCCAGCAGATTCGCCTCGAAAATAGTTTTTCTTTTTCTGTTGAATATTTTTTTCCCCCGATGCCTCTCTGCGAAATTAGGGTTTGAAAGAGATTCTCAGGAACTAAGATCGAGCTGCGAGGACTAACAGTGGAGCATAGGATCAGTGAAGAGAAGTAAGGAGAGAGAGAATGAAATTCAGAGATAAGATCTAAAAGTGGAGCAGAAGATCTGTACAGAGAAGAAAGGACGAAACGCAGAAAGAAGAAAGAAGCAAGATAGACGGAAAGAAAGAAAACTTCTATTTGTCTCTCTGATTCTCCAGGTTGAGCGTTTTCTTGAATTTTGCAATTTTTTTGGATGATTTCTTTTCTCCAGTTTTTCTTTCTTCTGCGTATGTGATTTCGTCTTGATAACAATCACCTGAGAAGGAATAGCATCTCGTTTTGAGCTCTATGGATCCATTCTTCATCATGTGATTTGTGGTGGCTATGGAAAACTTTAGAAATATTGGAGAAAAGTGTCGTGGAAAACTTAATAGAAGATCAGAGCAATTTCTCAATTGAAAACCTGAAGAAAAAATTCAGAGTAAATTCTCAGCGAAAACCTGAGAAAAAATCAGATCGAAGTCTCATTTCTGTTTATTTCCTTACAAAAGGATCACATCAAACTCTCGTTTCTGATATTTTTCCGACAAAAGATAAGAAGAAGTCCTACCTAAATCCTGAGAAAGATAACAGAGGATATTCTTTCAATATCTGATAAAATCAGACAAAATTCTGATTCAAAATCCTGGAAAGACCAACACAGTTTGAATGAGAACCTGAGACAGATCAGAACAAAGTCTCTTTGAAAGCCTGCGAAAGATCAGAACAAAGTCTTGGATTTCTGTTGTAGATACTTGGCCTCATTGCTTGGCCATCACTATCCATCAGCATCATCATCAATCATCAACTGATAAGCCGTTTATATGGAATTTCCAACTATGGCAATGTCATCGTTTCCCGAAAACCCATCTCTCCTAGATCAAGCTGAGAGGACTTTGATGGGATCTGATAGTGCAGTTTCTACATCTTTCTTGGAGGCCATAGACATGGTTCAGAGTCTCATTGATTCCATGTCTTTAGAGGCTCATGATCATCGAAATCAATGTACTTTGAACGATTCACACAGTGTTATGCAACTAGCTATGTATCGAATGGAGGAAGAATTTAGGAATTTGCTTGAGCAAAACAGCGGATCTGTTGATCCTGAGTGGTTGTTTGATCCAGTAGCTAATCCATCATTTGGCTCCATCTCTGAGGGGAATAGCTCTCACTTTGCTCCTCCAAGTGAAGATTATGGTGAAGGAGAAGAAGAAGTGGCTACTTCACACTCAATTTCTAACATGAAGATGCATGTGGATATGTTACCCTTAGAGATTGTGTCTGATCTATCGGAGATAGCATCTCGGATGATTAATTCGGGCTATAAAACGGAATGTTGCCATGCTTATATTCAGATAAGAAAACAGACGCTCGAAGAAAGCTTGTTCAGATTAGGAATAGAGAAATTCAGCATCGAGGATGTGCAGAAATTGCAATGGAAAAGCTTGGAAGCAGAGATTGTGAAATGGATAAATGCTGTCAAGGTCTCTGTTGGAGTTCTCTTCCCTAGTGAGAAGAAGCTCTGTGAACAGATCTATTATTCGGATTTATCTTCTGTTGCAGAATGGTGCTTTGCTGAATTAGCAAAAGGTTCAATGATACAACTTCTCAACTTTGCAGAAGCTGTGGCTATATGTAGAAGGTCTCCAGAGAAACTACCGAGGATTCTAGATATGTATGAAGAACTTAGAGATGATCTTGATGACATAAATTCCATATTCTCGGGTCAATGTTGTGAGAATCTAAGGTCAGAAGTATCAGGAGTATTGCAAAGACTCAGAGAAGCTGCACGAGGAACATTTGCTGAGTGTGCTAATGCCATAAGGAAAGATCCTGCTAAGAACCCTGTTGTTGGAGGAGCTGTTCATCCGTTAACAAAATATGTAATGAATTATCTTAGATTGCTCGTGTGTTTCTCAAGCACCCTAGATGAGATCTTAGGTAATCAAAGAATCATTGGCTTACAACCTCGCATTAATCAAGGTAGTAACCAAGTATCCACCTGTGAGGATAGCATTAGCGTACATGGGAGATATGAGTCACCTTTTTCCGTCCAAACTTGTGTTCTTATGGATCTACTAGAAGAGAATTTGGAAGCGAAATCCAAGCTTTACAAAGATTCTGCCCAAGCATTTCTCTTTCTAATGAACAATCATCAGTATATTGTTCACAAGGTGAAATCTTCTGAGGTTCGGTCATTGTTGAGTGATGATTGGTTAAGGAAACAAATGAGCAAAGTGAGGCAATCTCACAATGGCTACCTAAGAGCGTCATGGCAAAGGGTCTTACATTGCCTAAGAGATGAAGGAATACATTCAAGTGGTAGTTCTTTCTCATCTAGTAGTGTTTCGAGAACAATATTGAAAGAAAGGTTCAGAGCATTCAATACTTCGTTTGAAGAGGTG
This sequence comes from Azolla caroliniana, assembly GCF_043228905.1. NCBI lineage: Eukaryota > Viridiplantae > Streptophyta > Polypodiopsida > Salviniales > Salviniaceae > Azolla > Azolla caroliniana. The sequence continues at coordinate 25,690,282 of NW_028230438.1, forward strand.
GTGAAAAGCCAACAAACTTGGATAGTCTCTGATTTGAAGTTGTGTGCTGATCTTCGCATTTCTATTATAGAAATGATGTTACCAGCATATAGATCTTTTCTTGGGCGATTTAAAAAATATGTTGACTCAGAAAAACATTCTGAGAAATATCTAAAATACACTGCTGAAGATTTGGAAACTATTCTGAATGATTTATTCGAGGAAGGTTCTGCCCCTTCTGTCCACTATCGCAGTGGATCTTCTATGTAGACTTACATATTGTAATTTTTTGTTTTCATTTCCTTCCGTTTTTGGTAAAATATGCTTATACTAGTATATGCTTACGTAAGTGTGATGAAATGTCACTAGTATATTTCATATTTTCATTGCACTTCTTTATTGATATGCCAGAGCGAGAATATGGCATAGGGTAGGGTTTTCTTCAACATGGTCTTCATGAACATATGGGGTTGAAGTGTCAGGACAGAAAGCTGGTCATAGTGTAAAGTAAGAGTTATTTTTGCAGAGATGTGATGAAAACTTCACTAGTATATCACCATTCAGAAAATTTTGATGTGCTTCTAGAGGAGAGGAATATAAAATTGAATAGAGTTTTTGTTGGAGTAAATGGGTTGAATTCTCAAGGGATGGATAAAATGTGTTCTTGTGGATGGATGGTCAAGACGTGGGTTTGTAATCACTAATTGCATTTTAAAAAGGCATTGTATGTACTATTTCAATGATGTCTATAACAATACTGAATTGATAATGGGTGGATTTATTCCTCTTGTTAAATTCCAGTTTACTAAGCTTGAGTTTGGAAACTTGCTTGCGCGGAACTGCCATTTTTGTGAATATTGTTGGTAGAAATGTTTTTGCTCATAATCTAAATGGAATCTTGTGGATGTTGTAACTTATGGAATCATTGAACGTTAACAATGTCAATGGAAATGTTGTAACCTACATAGTTAATGAAAAAACCAATGAATGGTCATGGAGCCCGAAAAAAGATATATTGTCAATGTGTTTTTAGTGACAAAAATGTTATAAACATTTACTCTTATGTTAGCATTGTTCTTAAGAAAGAAAATGAATACATCGGTGACTCTATGGGGTTCATTCATGGCAAACGTAGGATACATTGCAGTAAACTTCATGTTGGTCATTGAAATTTGATTATTTGTCCAAACATGGAAGTCAATATATTTCATTAAGAGGGATTGAAAAGTGAAATGAATTAATGAACTAAAACACACCACTCAAACGATGAAATGGAAATGGAACTTGAAGGGGAGTTTACATAATTTACACCCTTTTCATTTGTGCAGTGTTGATTATTCAATGTCTTTTGAGTGCAAATTGATGTCACTTAGAACTAACATGTAAAAAAAATGCTACCATGCAACTTAAAGCCCTTCTATATAGACAAATGGCATTGGGTAAATGTGGACAAAGAGATCCCCTAGAGATGGAGAGTTTTGCATGACCAAGGTTAAGACCTTGGCCCTAAGTCTATTTTCGTGAGTGAAGTTAAACGAGGGTTGAATCTAGAGAAGAAGATGAACAATTAGATGCACGATAAAAAGACAAAATGCAAAACCCAAAACCCTAGACCACATCGCATGGCTATGTGTGTGATGACTTCATTTGCGAGAAGGATGTAGCTATGTATAGTAGGGCAAGGGCAAGATAAGCACCTGATTGAATGGGGGGAGATTGATAATAGGGGTTTTTCTTCTCGATCGATCACAAAAACTGTTTCAAAATGTAACGACGAAGTAAAGTCGGGTCTTGGAGGAGATAAGCACCTGATTGAATGGGAGGGATTGATAATGATAAGAGGGATTTTTCTTCACGATCGATCACAGAAACTGTTTCAAAACGTAACGAAGAAGTAAAGTCGGGTATGGGAGGAGACTCCGAGAGAGAGAGAGAGAGAGCGAGCGAATGAGAGAGACATGGGTTTTCTGATTTCTTCATTGAATCGGATTTGGAAAGGGAGAGAAAGGAAATGGAAGAGTCTAGAAGGTGCCACGTCATCGCCCCAACCACACGTAGTCGATTACATATGTATGTATGTACATATGCACTGAATAATATAAATAGAACAGGGGCGACAGACACAGAGAAGAATGGGATCTTTTTTGGTGCGATCGTTTTGAGATCAACAGACAAATAGACACACAGAGAGAAAAAGAATCGATCGATCGATCGATCGGACCATATCTTCTTCCTTCCATTTTCTTCCTCACCAGAATCACATCCTTCTGCAGACAACATATCTGAGCTTCTTTTCCACTGCCTCAGGATCCTTCACGATTGAGAAAGAGTTGCCATAAGAAGAAGAAGAAGAAGAAGAAGAAGAAGAAGAAGAAAGGACGAACGAAAATACTTTTTACTTTTTATAGACTGCCACAACTTCGAGATATCAGCCACTGAAAGAACAGTTCTTTGAATTTCTCCACATCTGCCAACGACAATCTCTCTCTCTCTCTCTCTCTCTCTCTCTCTCTCTCTCTCTCTCTCTCTCTCTCTCTCTCACTCACTCACTCACTGAGAGTCCAATTTCCGCCAGTCTTCAAAATTTGGCTGCTTTCCTGCGATTGTAATAAGGACAATCGGAAATTCTCCGTTTCGGCAAGATCCCTCCTCAGAGAGAATCTGTAGAGTGTTCCATATTCACAGAGAAGGATTTGTCCATCCTCACAGATATAGAACAAACTCTGACGTTTTCCATCCCTGCAAAAATATTCTTTACAGAACACAGCCATGGAAACTACTTTTGATGATGAATCCTCTCAAAAAGTCATGGACCTTTCTTTCTTGTACAGAAACAAGTCATTTCAGATATGTATGCCTTCTGATTCGACATTGCTTGAGCTTGGACAGAAACTACAGGTTTTAACCGGTGTGGTTCCTTGTACTCTTCGTCTTCTTTTACCTCGCTCTCGAGCTTTACTTCCATTCTCTGATCAGGATCAATCGGTTCTGCTTGGACACAGTGGCATTTCAGAGGTTTGTTTTATTGATTGATTTGTATATTGATTTGATTGCCTGCTTTTTTATGTCTGAAATCTAGAAAGGAAGAAAGAAACTTCCATTTTGGAATAGGTGCTAGAAGAATTTGGCTGATTATGCTATATTTATACCCCTGTTTGGTCTATGCCACTGGCCATGCACGAGTGTATGTGTCCTTTGGGTATCTAGAACAAAAGAAACTAGTAATCAGCAAGGTTGGGAGTCTCATCCTCAAAACTGTTCGAAGAGTTTGAAACTGAAACCAAACCAAAAACCTAAACCTTTCACCCAATCTGTTAAACTGTGGTTCTGCAGTTCAGTTCTGGTTCAAACTCAATTATTGGCAATTGTATAATCAATGTTCTACCTTACAAGAAAGGGTTATTTTTTAAAATCTCATAAAAAGACCAAAACTTAAAGAGATTGTTAGGGTTCAAAGTTCAAAGTTCGTTATATGTATTACATAAATAATTAATATATTCCCCAAAACCATTAAGGCATTAAGCTGCGATAGACTGCAAACCCATTAGGCTGATTTGAACTCTTGAACCAAACTGACCTAATTGCCGATTCCTAAAACCATGTTCACTTCCAAATGAGCGAAAACTGGCCTTCGAAAAAAACCATGCTCAAGAGAATATGCCCTTTGGGTAATGACAGATAGCTAAAGATAAAATGCTGCTGTAAAGCTACCCTGGAAAGTTAGGGAGAACTGATCAAGTAGTGGATGGGCTACCTACACTTCATATGGATCTCTGTATATATCATCTATATGAAGCAAGCATGGTTTATCTATCTATCTGACCTATCTGAATATGGGCGTGCTTGGTAAGGAAACCTCCTATGGTGAACAGGCTAACCAGTTATCTATGTAATGATTATTCTCCCTAATATCATGTTGGTGGAGAGGGAGGTGTCTGATATACAGATACACATACTTCTGCTCTGGGACTATGGAAGAACATATAACCTGTGATTACCTCCCTCTTTGTTGACTTTTTAGAATTTTTATTCCGTTTCTGTGACTGGAAGAGGAAATGCTTAAATTAGATTAATGGAACCAATTCCATCATCTCTTTGACTTAGGCCTGTCTCGTAAACATTTTAGGCAAAAGAGAGCATAAAGACATAGCTCAGGCACTAAGATTGACTGGTGACGAAACCATTCCAGAATTCCAGTTCCAATTCTGCTGTACCCACTTAAACTCCCAACAAAAGCAATTTCTCTAGCATGATGTTCTCTAGACATTATGAGGTGTCAAACTTTTATGAATCTCTTAATAGTTAATGTCCACTTTAAAAATTAACACATGGGCTCATACCCTTCTACTTCAAAAGTAAATCGGATCTTCCCTCTCTGACAGGTGTAATTACTCCAGACATTAGTCCAAGTGAATGTGCTTGTTGGACTATGAAACTGGGTCCTATCACCATGTTTAATTCAACAAAAATTATCATAGTTTATGTCGCACACACTAGAATAGTGCTCACATGCAATTACCTTAATGTTAAGGATTATTACATCATTTATCTCTCGCAAGAAACAGTGGTTGATTATTGAGTTGAGAGAGAGAGAGAGAGAGATTTATTTGGCTCTCAGGAGATTGTTAGAATGAGGAAGAACACTCAAGTAATAAGAAGTTTTGATAATTCAATTGGGAGAATGATTGGGGGGGAGGGAGAGAAGAGAGAGAGATGCTTTTATTTAGCTCTTGAGAGATTGTTAGAATGAGGAAGAACCCTTCATTAACTAAATTACAACTATGTCCCTTTCACTCTCAGGATATGAAAGGTTATAGATACTACTTCTATAACCCATTTACAATGTGACTCTCTTCCTCTCTCTACTCTTTGTAGGATTCTTGAGTGTATCCCTGGACTGGAGCATTGAAAGTGAGATGTCAGCTGAATACTTAACATGTAGTCCCAATACAATAGAAGAAGGAAGGAGTTTTCTTGTGTGTGTATGTGTGTGTTGGCATATATGAATACGCTGCATGTATAGTGTATATATGGGTTTGTGCAAGAAAAGAATGGAAGAATCATCGTCAAATTTCCAAAAATTTCATAGGGCCGATCCATAAGGGTAATGGGAGCACTGACTGGAGAAATTGAACAAGTGTCTCAAGAAGCTATTCACAAATATGAGAGGGGAATTATTGGTTTTGATGAAGAGGACAAACGTGCCAAGCAACGTGCAATATTCAGAGCCAACAATATCATTCAACTTCCTAAAGGAAATTACATCTTTTGTGATTTCAAGACTTTAGAGTTACCAGGTATTCAGGTAATAAATTGTAATGAGACCATAGTGATATTGATCATTGTAAAAGAATTCATTTGGCACTTTCCAGCCTTAAAATTATTCCTTCTATTTCTTGTTGCTGATGTAGTTCTTGTATTGAATAAACATTATGCAGCTTCACCCTCCAGCTGAAAAGGCTCTAGAAATAATGCATAAGCTTGCCAGTGATCCTGGCATTGTTGCCATTATGAACAAGGTAACACACTTTAGCTATTGTGGTGTAGCTTAATTTTCTAATATTTCAAATGCATGAATTGAATATGGATGTTCATACTCTGGTTGACCTTGGATTTCCATTAATTTCAGCATCGTTGGACAGTTGGGTTAATGACAGAAATGGCACCTGAGGGTTATGTAGGAATCAGCCCTGAATGCATCCTAGGGTATAACAAGGTACGTAGGTATATCAGGTATGCAAGTGTATTTACATTGGTTTACGCATGATAATGATGTATTTATGCTCTAGTTGTCCAAAATACCAAAATGAGAGGGAGATCAAAAGAATCACCATCCAAAGGGTATGAGTTCCAAAGAACATAGAAGGTGGTGTTGCTGTTTCTAACTGAAAATTGGGGATGTATTATAAGATATATCCATCCTTACATAAGGTTACTTAATGATCAATCAACTGAAGTATATGTGCCTATAGCTGAAGGTTATGTATTCGAGTTTGCACAACTCCTTTACAATAAGAAACGTAGAAATAAGCTGTGTCCTATGTATTCATGTGGGTTGACATGAACCTCATTCCCCATGAAATATCTAGTTCATTCCTTTCCTCGAGGGTTGTAGGAAGTACTTTATATTGATTTAATCCTCCCAATTCTTTTGTAGAGAGACAGAAACTAATGTGATTCTTCTGTCAAATTTCCCTACTATAGAATAAAGGAGAAGAGATATCTCTACGTCTTCGAACTGATGACTTGAAAGGTTTCCGCAAATATGAGAGTATTAAGAAAACACTGCTGCATGAACTTGTGAGAATTCTTCTCCTCTAGTACATCTTTAAAAAGATTAAGTGACCAAATTACTTACCAATATCTTTTCGTATTTCAGGCTCACATGGTTCATTCTAATCACGATGCCAACTTCCATGCTTTAGATAAACAGGTCAAAGATCCTTTCACATTGATGAGCAATATTTGAGGGCTCCAATTTCAATTTAATTTTGATAATAACTCCGAAATATCCCTGAGTTCTGCGTTAATTCCTCAAATGTCCCTAGCCTGTCATTGTTTCCTACATGCTCATCATCAACCTCTGGAGCAATCAGATGGTGAATCTGTTGTATTTTTCTCTTTCGAGGATTCAACAGAGGCATTTGAGGAAATAGAAAAACTTAGATGTATTTCTGACTTTTTTTCGTAAATTTTGTAGCATTATGTTTCTGATTTTAAAAGTGTAATTGGTTGATTTAGTGCAGTTAAATGAAGAAGCAAATGCTTTGGATTGGACAAAGTCGACAGGCCACAATTTAGGAGGAGCTAAGTTTTTAGAAGAAGTAAATTATGAAGAGAAATCTATAAATGCAAGCAATGGACAAAAGCTTGGAGGAAATAATGAATATAGTCATCTTGGTGCTCGTTCGGCTGCTGCACAAGCTGCCCTGTCTCGTCTCACTGAAAATATCCACACAGAAACCAGTGGAGGTGTTCATACTATCAGGGTTTTAGATGAGAATATGGGTGATATTCCTATAAAGATCCACAAAGAAACTGATGAAATCGTTGAAAATATCAAGATTTTAGATGAGAATTTAGGTGAAATTTCTGACATGATCTCCAACAAGATCCACAAAGAAACTGATGAAATTGTTAAAAATATCAAGATTTTAGATGAGAATTTAGGTGAAATTTCTGACATGATCTCCAACAAAATCAATGTAAGGGAAAAGTTTGTCAGTAGTTCTATTTTAATGACTGAACCTGATCCTGATCTCGATAAGGCGGTCTCCATGGAAGTTGATGAGAGTTCCATTTTTCTAAAGGAAAATGAATCTTTGAAGCACCAGATCCAAGTTGGCCTTAATAACAAGGAAATACAAGCATCAGGATTACTTGATTCGGCAAGGTGCCAAGAAGGTATCAATCAAGAAAAATCAAACAGCAATGTTGAGACAGCATTTGCAGCAGACAACTCTGAGAAGAAGGAAACAGATATAATGAACGCTTCATCTATTTTATTGGAAGGGAATTATTTAAGTGAGGCTGAATTCAGCTCCAATATTGAAGATAGGGATCTTAAGGCTGTTCAGGAGAATACAGAGATCCTCTCTCAGCGCATACAGGATGCAATAATATTGCTTAAGCGAGAAGCAACACAATCTGAAGCCATAGCTACTATTCAGATACTGTCTCGAATTGTGAGGTATATTTTTGAGCTTATTGTGTATTGGAAATCGACCTTTCTTTCGTAAGCCTTATCAGGTGTATATATAATGAAAACAGGAATATCAAGCAGCATCCGAATGAGGCAAAGTTCAGATGTCTGAAAAAGGTAACTTAGAATTTTCTTTCCTTATTATTAAATCAGATCAAGATTTGGAATTTCTTGAAAGTTGAATTAATAGAGATATTGCATCATGATGTTAACCTTTGCATGCATTATTTTTTGATGAAGTGATGCATCAAATTTTGCATGCAATATTTGCACATTTCAATGTTGCCAGATTGTTTGTTTGTGATATCAACATTTGTACACATTAATTTTTGACGAAATGATTTGCTTTTCTTCTGTCATGGTGTTTAGGTTTGCAAGCATCTAATGCTGAAATAATTTAAGCTTTTTTCTCATAAGATCATATGCTTCAAGCACCTTATTGAAAGTAATGATTTGAAACTAACATTGTTTAGTATTTCTAAATCTGCAATCCTCTTCTATAAACAGCTTGCTGATTTCTGTAACTATTTGTTGAGAGTATTCTTCATTCTAGTTGCATATATTGTTTAATTTTTCTTTATAATATATTTGAAGTGAACTCCTGAAGGTGTTTCTTTATATGTTTGATAAAGCTGATAAAACTCTAATATCTTTCCTGATAGTTTCAGCTAGTACCCTTTCAAATCAGATTTTGATGCGTTCAGAGTTCCCTTTTTATTGTTTGTACAAAATTCCTCTTGTATAGAACTCTTTTAAGCTGCACCACTATGATACCAATGATTCTTTTCTGTTTCTTTCATAGGAAACATCAACCTTCCGCCAAAAGATTGCAAAATTCAGGGGTATGCACTCTAGTTGTTATATCTTATAAATTAATTGAAAATATCTATTAAAGCAAAACTCTTGGGTATGCTTTTAATACCTTAAAAGCTTTTCTCCCCAAGGATAATGAACATTAAGGGCTGTAAAGAGACTTAAGTGATTAAATTTTCTCCTGTCCTGACTTTATGTATCTGAACTCATATTGGTAACAATATATATTTTGCCAGGTGCACTGGAAGTTCTTCATGCAGTTGGATTTTCAGCAGAAGCAAATAATGATGGGAGCGAAGGTGATTGTCTTGTCTTGAAGAGGGATGATCCAGTTCTACTCTGGCTTGCGGAATCCTCCTTAGAAGCCTGCTTTGCTTAAGAACAGCATTCCCCTTTATTATTTTATGCTAGCCATTGGTTATGAATGCTCTTCTTAGGTCTGTAAAAATGTAACTGTTGTTAGAATACACATCAGAAACGACACAGCCATAGTATACCATAAAGCTAAAATTTATTTTACTGATTATTTTCAGAGAACTGACATAGTATATAATATTGTTTCTCACCAAACCCATGCTACAAAATAAATAATACATTTTTTTGGGGTTAACTCTTGCGTTATATACAACCTGTTTTTTTAGATTGGACAACCAAACACAATATTGACTGGAGTAATCTTGCCATGACCACAACTACCATCTTAACACTCTGATCATCAACAATAAATAAAAGTGGCATCATACATACATATACATATGTCAAGGATATGCATATAATTATACCCATTTACCAACTATTTGGTATTATTTGGTTCTTTCCATAGTTGAAATGTTATTGAAGTGAATGAAATGCATGAAAAGGAACATATGCAATGACATTCCTCTAACTTAGATGGATAAGGGTTCTATAACACCTTGATGGTTTGGGCTCTAGATAGTTGAACCAATGAGGTAACTTTGAATACCCTTCCGAACATTTTGATAACCTTTGAATTGCCTCTTAGTTATGCACAATTAGATACAGCTTATGTCACCCATTGTGCACTAGTAATCTTGTTGAGAACAATATGTGGAAGGGGGCATGTTTGGTGCCAAACGCGAGGACGTAGCCTAAACAGTTGAACCCATACAATTATGGAGCGTGGATGGTTGAACCAATTAGGTGAACTTCTTCGTTAAGTGTGCAAAGTTTAGGGACAATATTGTTGTTTAATATTACAGAAACATTTGAGAACCCATACAATTATGAAACATGGATGGCTAAAGCAATTCAATGAACTTTTTCTTTAAATGCACAAGTGTAGAGAGAAAATTGTGGTGCATACCCGTGACGATAATAACAAATAGCAACCCAAGTTTTTTGAGACCTACCAATACTATAGGGTGGTTTAATTTAGCCCACCAATGGAAGAACACAAACAATAAATTCAATCACAAATGAACATGTTTAGCGTAAACAAACAAACACACACACACACACACACACACACACACACACACACACACACTAGCGCAATAAGTCTCAAGGGGGGTTGGGTTAGACCAGAAGGTGCACTCAAACTGTAATATCATACTTTATTAACTACAAATATGTATATGTAGGCAGTGTGAAATCGCACGAGACCATTTTATCTGTAGACCGTGGATAAGAGTTTCGCTTTGGTTCTTACTTAATACGCGTATTTTTTTACTAGTCACACTGTCAATAACACAGTGGAGTGGAGTAGGGTTTTAGAGGACCACGTTTCTTCCTCTTGTTCGGCAGAACAAGAAGATGATGCTTGTCCGTTCGCTCCATGCCGCCTCCTTCTTCAATGGTTTTGCTCACCATCTCCATCTCAGACTCCTGCCTCATGTATCGGAATGCTCGGTCAGCACAAGAAGCTTCTCCTCTTTCAGTTCTCATTTCGTCAGAAAATACTCGACAAAGTTGTTGAGTGCCAGGATCGGAAGCTTAAGTAAGCACTTATTTCTGTCCACAAGTTGTGTCTTTACTATTTATATTCTATTTGTTCCCATAAGTTGCACCTTTTTCCATGTATAATTTCTCGAAATAAATATATTTTATCCCTACGTACATGAAAAATTTCCTCATGGAAATGTATTCAAATGATTCTGAAAGTGCGGGTCTTGTTCCATGTATAATTTCATGTAATGAACATGTTGTTTATCCATTATTATGTTTCCGTAAGTAGATATCTTATTGTATGCCTAACTTCACTAAATAAATGTATTTCTAACCGTATATGGCCATGTTTTCTTTTCACGACATAAGCATAATTTAAGTGTGTTCTCCATCTCGATGGGGAGAATGAATAAGCATTGTCATGCATCTTCTATTCATAAGCATTGTCTTCACCCTATGGTTTCATTATGTAAAGGTGTTTTGTCTATGCTTTCTCACGAATTTCCATATGTTGGTATATACTTCCATCACTGATGTGTTTCCGCAGATAGGCATCTTTTTCCATGTTATACATGGGAAAATATTCATTCTTGCAGAACCACGCCATTATATAGCTAAAGCAAGTGAATGTAGTGAAATTATACATGATTGACGATGCCTACTTATAGAATAAAGTTTTTTCTATATGTATGGACACGTTCCTATATGTAAGCATCATGGTCCTTGTAGCTTGTAACCTGAAATCATACATGTAAACACACCAATGCATAGTTTAACAGACCAATTAGAGACATAGAGCACTATAATCTATTTAAACCTCGTTTGGTTTGCTTCCATGGGGATTCAAGTAAGCATTTTCTTCCATGTACACTGTCACTACATGAACGTATTTTGGTGGCATTTCTATGATGTCATTGTCACTGTTGACTGATTTCAGATATTAGCCAAAACCATAATGCCGAACACCAAATGCTGATCATGTTTTCTTGAAAATGAACAACAACTTCATTTTCTTTTGAAAACTGTTGCATTATATGTATCTTCATGACATATGATTATCGACAGTGCTAAATTGTCAATCATGAAAATAAAGTACCCATCAATTACCTCCGGTTTTATTGTTATGTATTACGTTTTTAGGAAACCAATGCGTTTAAGTAAATATTTCCATTCTTTTAAGGTGCTTAAGGTGCATGCCTGTTTGTGAGCATTGTGAATATCTCGTTTCTGTCCATGATCTTGTCTTTTGTGCTTATATAGATAAATCACAGAAAGAAAGAGCGTCAAGGAGGCCAGGTTCAGTACCACATGCTTCTCTAAAGTTGACTGGGGAGAGATCAAACAGACCTTCAAGATCAGCCAAATATGGGGAACAACCTGGTAGGCTTGTAAGGAATACAGAATCATCAAGGAAACAAGGTCCGATACGTCATTCTTCACAGAAAGTTATAGGTGAGAGATTGAGCAGAGCTTTAAGATCTGAAGGAAATTTTAGTGATGAAGAAACTTCATCCAGATTGGATTCTCATAGGGGAAAACAAAGCTTAGCAGGAAAACATGAGTATCAGCCAAGTAGAAATCCTGTAACAAGTACAGAACCATTAGATTTCTCAAGGAAAGATAAGAAGTCGACGAACAAGTTGCAGAGCCAAGTAAAAGGCAAGGTGAATACAGAACAAAATTCGAATGAGTCCCGGAAGAGAGGAAAGAGAGTAATGCGACTTGATCCGAAAGACAATACATCTAAAAGGTTTTCTCGTGGCTATCCATGTCCTGGAGAAGAAGGTAACAGCCTCTCATGATGTTTTGAATTCATAATTTTGTTTTGGCCTTCATTATTTGACAATTAATGATGTCTTCCTCAATATCCATGATTCGAGAACTGATAGTTTCCTCAGCATGTTTGGAAGCTTCTATTACTATGTAATTAAGCTTCTTTGTAAGAGTATATGTTGTAGAGTGTGCCAAGCTGAATAATGCTTTCTATTTATAAGAAACAGATAGTCGAGGCACTTGTTAAGTAGTATCAGAATCTTGTCATGAAAAACAGTCAGTTGAAAGGAATAATTTTGATGTTTTACTTCTTTTATTCAGGGTTTATATGCAATCTTTAAATACTAAGATTTATTTTCTGATGAGCAGATGTAGATGTAGAAGAAAAAAGTGTTGAAGTTAAAGGGCGAGCACAATTTCGAGCAATTATACCTCAAGCAAAGTTAATGCAACATATTGAGAAATATGTATGTTTACATTGTAGTTCTTGAGCCTAACAAAATTCTAATCATCAACTTATATAATCATTTGTGTTTCTAGTTAATTGGCCGTAGACGTCCATCTGAGCTACAAAGGGCAGGCTATGACTTGAACATAACACCTGCTCCCCTTGACAACGTCCCTTACTCAAAGAAGGGAGAACGACAGCCTACACAAGAGGAAGTAGGTTTGTGTTTCTGCTTTGTAAAACTAATGGAAAATGTGCTGTCAACTTATGTTACCCAAGAAGTGTGTCTAAATATGATACTCTTAACTTGCTGTGGTTTAAACAAATATTGTTTGGCGGGCTTGATATATGCTCTGCTTAAGAAATAGGTTTTATGGGTTTAAGTGAATGCATACAAATAGAATATTTTAAGCATTTATCTATAATGGTAGATACTATTGCTCTAAACACTTTATCTCTACAGGAACTATTTTGGCACCATATAAAAGAGAGAATTTTAATTAAGCCAATATATAGATAGATAGGCAAATATATATGTATATATAGTCCCTCTTTGGTACTTATTTGTAATAGCTTTCAATCTGTTAGCCAGTGTCCTTTGTTCGAAAATGCTGGTGGGAATTTCGTTCATTGACATTATTTTCATGACCTTGTCCCTTAATATTTTGATTGAGTCCACAACTGCCTTAACATTAATTGAAATAATTTAATATTGCTTTAAATGTTTGACTCCATCCTGCTATGATGTAATTATGATTTAAGAGCATGTTTCATCTTGTTATGTAAGGTTTTTAGGCACAAGTTAAGATTTACAGCTTCTGCAAAAGTTGCATCTTCCTTCCCACCATGTGAAATTCCAGAGGTAGCATTTGCAGGTCAACTTTTGGAACTTTTTATTTCTGGAAATTGAGCTTAAAACATGTTTCTGTGGATATTACAAACTCTAAATCAGTAATATTGCATACAGGAAGATCAAATGTGGGAAAATCATCACTCATCAATGCTTTGACCAGGCAATGGGGTGTGGCTCGCACATCAGATAAACCTGGACTTACTCAGGTAACATATTTGTTACCTTAGATTGTACATTGTGCAGATTTTGATGATCAATGGAAGAGCATTATGGCCTGTATGATTAATGCAGTATACAGAATTTCCACTGCATGCTCGATTTGAGACATAGTTTGAGACAAAAAGGCATAGGTAAATATAGGTTCAGAAGGAATAGATGCAAAGGTTGCTTGCTTTATTTTCGTTTACTGATTAATCACTTTACAATTCGTTTTATTCCTTCTATCTGTCAAAAGTGTAACATATAAGGCTCAGAGGCATATACCAAAGCAAGGCCAAAGTGTAACATATAAGGATCAGAGGCATATACCAAAGTGTAACATATAAGGCTCAGAGGCATATACCAAAGGATGATAACTGTAAAATTATGAGCAAGGATGGTTAATATCATGTAGAAAATATTGGAAGGTCCTGCATTAATGTTGACAAACGTTCTCAAGGAAGTTTTTCTGCAATAGAAATTGAACATTGTCATGGTGTATATTTGGATTTTGCATTCCATGGTCACAATCTCATCTTGGCCTCTCCCTCACACACAAACCTAGTTGCATTGATGGTTAACTAGTTTAGATAGAATTGAATGTTTTTTTATTTTCAGACAATTCTATAAGATTCTCATGGGTATACCTTCTGGTGTCATAGGTGATTTTAAGCTTGTAAAGACGTTAATATGACATTTTATTTCGTTTCTTGCAATCATGCTAGAGCAAAGCCTGTCACCTGTCAAGGAAACTTGAATAGAAATGAGCATTGGATATTTGAAACTTGAATAGAAATGAGCATTGGATATTTGAATAGAAATGAGCATTGGAAATTTCTAGATTATGGAAACTTTAAGGGAAACTGGAACTAGATCCCATAACTTCAGTTTGAACAGATCTCATAACTTCCATAACTCTAATACAATTAACCTTATTCTGGAAGAGGTCAACCATTTAACAAACATCGGAATGGGGAAGTTAAACTTTCTTTGCATATATGGCTTCTCATAGTGTAGTTCATGAGAAAGGTAACGAAGTTACAGCAAAATGCAACTGAATGTTCCAAGATGTTTCTAAACATGTGGATCCCAATCCTTCACAGAGTATCAACTTTTTTCGCCTTGGAGGACGAATCTGTCTTGTTGATCTCCCAGGATATGGCTTTGCTTATGCCAAAGAAGAAAAGAAAGAATCATGGGAGGAGCTTGTGAGTTTCTGTGATGCCTTTGATTAATCAAACTGCTTAAGAGATTTGTTGCACTGGTTCATATTTCATTTAGTTCTTTTATAGGTCAGAGAATTTGTTACAACAAGAGTTGGCTTGAAAAGGGTGTATTTATTGGTGGATGCGAAATGGGGCCTGAAGTTAAGAGATGAGGAACTTATTGAACTGATGGAAAGGTATTATGATAAATGCATGATCTTCCAAAAATCAAAATAGTCTTGTGAAATAAAATGTTATATTATTTTCGTTGGAAGGCTGGACTGCCCTATTAGACCAGAAGTTACATCCATATGAATCTTATAGAAGTTTGGTGAAATAAAGAAAAAAAACATGTATCTTCTGTGTAACCGGATTGTGACAGCATCTACTTAATTTATCAGATATTTTTATTTTAACAGGGCTGGAACAAAGTACCAAATTGTGTTAACCAAGAGTGATACTGTTTCACCTTTAGACCTGGGTCGCCGCGCCACCCAGATTCAGGAGGTATTGATTGTATATTGCTGTCTAGCTTATTAGTTTCTTGCTTTCTCTAGTTATTTTAGTCCTTGACTGTGTTTTGTTTTTGCTTCATTAGCTCTTGAAGAAGAACAAGTCACTTGTCCTGCCAACGGTATGGAAATAGAACTTCTTGATTGTTGCTCTTAATTGTTTTTACTTGGATGTTTCAATCATGCCTAGATTAATTGTTTAATTCATGAATCAGAAACTTATGACTTGAATGGTTAATAGGTTTGAATTTCTGTGTATAATAGGAATTCCTGTCTTTAGGAAATATAATAGGAAATAGCACTTATTTTGATTATTATTATTCGCTTTCACTGATTTCAAAAGTTAATTCATGCCACTTCCACAAAGAATCATTGCACAAAATTTATTGTCTATGAATGCACACCATTGAAAATAATTGGTTAAATACAAACTGCTGTTTGATATTTTGTACTTCCTATTTAATGTGGTGTTAATGTTGCAACAGTGTGATCTCTTGCTATATAATGTTTTTTTCTGTTATTAATTGTTTTTTTGCTGATTATGGTAAGTTTAATAACCTGACTATTAACAATTTCCCATTGCCGTGATCTCTTTTTATTTTTTATTTTTCTTTATGAATTGCGTTGTTTTGGCAGATTATGGTAAGTTCTAAGACTGGTGAAGGATTGGAGTTTTTTCGGGGATACATGGCAAAGCTTGCAAAAGCTGGTTTGATCTAAAGAATAATTCCCTGGACATCCTCAGTAATTATATCTGATTTATCATACAATATTATCAGCTCACATTTCGGTGGGTTATATATATGCAACTCACAGTTAAAGGGTGATTGTGCTATTTCATTGATAGCAAAGAGTTTTTTGTGCCGACCACGATGTATCCAGTGACTTTAAACTAGTGGAGTTTGCATACTGGCCTCATCCCTTGATTCAATTATCCACAACTTATCTTATCCTAGATTCAAAAATATCCACATGTGTAATCCTAGTTCTATCTGAAATTGTGCACATCCTTCAAAGGTTATGTGTAATGCCCGATTGACCTATTGCCCCTTGCTTGATAAGAGTAACAGTGAGATCAAATGACTGAATTAAATATGTTGCAAATGATGAAATGGATTGATTATGTCTCAAGACGAATTGTAAGAATTGTTTTGTATTTCAAAGTTGCAGATTATAAATCAAACATCTGGCATAACATTATCTTTTGAAAAATGCAGTCTCTCAATATTTCTATGTTGATGTCAGTCTGATATATGCACCTCATATGCTATATTTAGTCTTGCCACATATGATATTATAGCAATGAAACGTCATGTTAAGTATATGCACCTCATGTGTTATACTTGTAGTCATGTCACATATCGTATTATAGCTATGAAGTGAACAAACAGAAATGTACTATTATCTTTTGAAAAATGCAGTCTCTCAATATTTCTATGTTGATGTCAGTCTGATATATGCACCTCATGTGCTATATTTAGTCTTGCCACATGATATTATAGCAATGAAACGTTATGTTAAGTATATGCACCTCATGTGTTATACTTGTAGTCATGTCACATATCGTATTATAGCTATGAAGCGAACAAACAGAAATGTACTATTACCTACAGCTGAAATAGAGAATCAAGCACACTTGTGACAAGTAAAACTAAACCCTAAAACAAATAAATTTGTCACAAGACCCCAATTTGCAGATCAAGTTTGGGAGGAATGTATGAAACTAATCTTCAAAGCCATTGCAATTATCCATAAAAACTGATAACAGGTTTTCATGTAATATACCCCCTAAGATAAAACTACTTTCTAGTACAATTGTTAGGAAAGATTAACACACAACACTCTTCAACTAGAAAACTTCAAAGAAACATGAATTATGACAGAAAAAGGTGATAAATATAATTTCGAATTTCTTTACAATGAAAAATGTGGCAACTTCATTAAATGCCACAGTGAAATCATAGAACTGAACCCTACGCTCAACGTTTTTACAAGCCGGAAGGACATTTGTCTGGAATGAAAATGAAGTGGGTTTTATGCAGAGTATACAAATTCAATCCTCTTTTGAAAGAAAAGAAAAACTATACATGCTCCTTTGCAGCATGATTTAAGGGTCAAAACTTTGCACCATCAGCAAGAGGGTAAAAACATTGTGGGGAGACCAATACATCTAGTAGAATGGTTCAATATAAAAATACAGACACTTTGCGGCATGCCATCATTACATTAGAGCACACAGTTGAAGTGGAGAGCTTTCAGAAGAGATGTTGCCATCTGCTTCACTAAGACTTGGCCACCTGAGTGTTCACCATCTCGTCGCTCCTCGATCAACCTTTGAAGCTTTTGTTGGAGATCATATTCAACAATAAGCTGCTTTGGTTGAGCATGATGTTCATAAATAGCCTAAAGAATTACCCACACAAATTAAGCATTTCGTTGTCCAAAAACCATGAAATAGCCAAATCTTTTAATAATGGTGGGAAATATAAATCTACCTTAATCATTTTAAGAAGATTGAGGCGCGCAATCGCATCTTGATGGTCTAACCTTGCCACAAGTAATGGAATCAGTCCAGATGTGGCTAAGCTGATATTGATTCGAGATGATTTTCTGCAACCCATCACAAAGATAAATGTGCAGCAAAAGAAATACCATTCACAGGAATAAAACAAACAAACAGAATCTTACGTGATAATCTTGAGAAAAGGCTCTAAAATATGCACGAACGATTGGTCGCTACAAGATTGAAAAAAGACCACAAGCTTATGAATAGCTTCAGCCTTGAGCAGAGCATGTTCAACTTTCCTTTGTTCATTATCAGAAGCCAAACAAACTGCTAGAGAATCAAGCGCAGTCACAGCCCAATCTTCATCATCCAGTAAGCTGAGGTAAAGCTCAATTCCTTGATTTGCTCTAAGCTGCTCCCTAGTATAACGAGATGCATGTGCCATATCACATAGAAGAGGAAGAGAAAATCTTTTCAATGGAGAGTTTATTTTAATGAAGTGCATCAAATGTGGAATAATTCCACTCTCAGCTGCTCGTTCCTGTCTCCTCTTGTTTATCTTACAAAGGTTGTAAAGAGCATTTAACACCTTCAAATACAAAAAGAAAAATATTATTAGTAAGCAAAAGATGCAGATTGAAGCAATAAAAACTTGGATTACTAGTGGAAAAAAGTGCATACTTCATTATGAACTTGGGCTACTAGTAGACCTTCACGCAACTCAAGAAAAGGAACTAAATGCTTCATAGCATCGGCCCTCTGAAGATGTTCGAGAGTAGAAGGATCTGACGAAAGCTCCTTTATGCATGTTAATGTCTGCAAGTGAAGAGAAATGCTGAGAGTGTTTCAGGCAATGCATATATCCAGATGGACTTTGACCTCAGTTTATTACCTTCAGGAGAATAGGAGCCTCCAGTTTGTTAAGCATCTGAAAAAGTCGAATCAGCAAACTGAGACTACACATATGTGACTTCACCACCGCATCCCCGCGAGAGAATTCTAATAATAGATCTGCAACCTTCTCTAAATATGCTCTTGCAACGTCAGCATTAAGTGTTGAAACCATATGCGACATAAAACCTGAGGAGGTGACACTAGCTGGTCTACCATTGAAAGCCTCAGAAACTGAAAGAAACCCAGATGCTGATTGTGAAATCAAGCCTGAAGTAGATGCAGCAGTATCACATGAGCCCGATCCTCCAAGTGCCTGTGCCACACTCCTTGAGGAATTTGTAGACAATTTAGGACCTAGATTTGACTGTGCAAGCTCGATCATATTACCATCTTTCCCATTCCCTGCCAGATACATAACAACAAAAATTTTGTACAAAGTGCCCAAATATATATGTATGTGGGTGTACATTTATATGTATTTAAGGGAACCTGAGTTTATGATTAAGATGGCCTACCATCAAATGCAGACATGAGTAAGTCAAGTTCAGCAACGTTTTTTCTGATTGCAGACGTATGGTGAAGCAAAGGCAAGATACTATCATGTCTCTCCACACCATGGAGGTGCCGAATGTATTCAAGTTGTCCGGATACCGGCCTTGAAGAAGGGTTCTTTTCAAGAAGACTTATAAGTGATTCTAACTGCCCATCCCCACGAGTCTGAGCAGCATCAAGTGACAACCATGACTGGTCTTGTGCCTGTTTGAAATTATCACCAATTCCCAAAAGTGGCTTTGTTTGATCTCCATCCAGAGGACCTACATCAGGTGGACCAAGATCAAAGTTTTCTCTATCCACTCTGAATAAAGGAGGCTTCCCTTGATGCCCTGCTGATGACCATCCACTGTCTGCAGCAACCTGCTCAAATAAATTGGGAAACGCAATGCTCGTCTCCACTGGTGCAGGACTTTGCTTTGTTTCAGCATGATTGACGATATTCTTCAATGAAATACCAGATTGGGGCCGTGTAGAATCAGTTGCCAGATGGCTAGCATGTAGATAAGCCATATCCAATTGACCTGAACGAGGATGGAAACCTATACCTTCCATTTGACCAGACATAACATGAGATGATTCTAGAGGCCCAGACCGTGAATGCACCGTCTTTGCTTCAGTTCCAGAACTAATCGTAGAAGCAAGACGTGCCGCTTCATTCAAACTGTGTAGTGTGTTTACAAGCCTGATAAGCACACCATTTTTAGAAAATATGCGGCAAAAGTCATTTCGAGGTGTTGGACTTCGAAGATTAAAGACTTGCCACATGCCATCAATTCCTGTATGTACCATCTCCCTGCAAATAAATAGACACAGCTCCCACTTTATTTAGTTATTCCAAAAAACATTTTGGGGTGGTAGGATGGCAGTTCAAAGAAAAGACTTACCTATATTTGGCATAGTCAGCCTCCAAAAAATTTACCAAAACCGGAAGACCACGGCAAGCGATAAACATTTGTAAAGCTGAAGCACTGCAGGAAAGAGGTTGGTCAGAGTTCTCTCTCAATTGAAAACATCATTATTTGCATTCACTGGTGTAAATTACACAAAATAAACAAGCCTCCGATGTCTATGCATATTATGGAATCCATTGTACACTTTAAATTTAAATTTAATCCATTGCAGGAAAAGAGGTTGATGAGAGTTCTCTCTCAATTGAAAACATCATCATTTGCATTCACTGGTGTAAATTACACAAAATAAACAAGCCTCCGATGTCTATGCATATTATGGAATCCATTGTACACTTTAAATTTAAAGTTAAGTATACTACAAATGTGCTTCAATGCTATACACGACACAACAAAGTGAACAGTCTGAATAGTTTCACCTTGTTTGGCATAACTGCTGCACAAAATAAGCTGCTTGTATTCGCAATTCTTTGGAGCACTCCGAACCAGTAAAACTCATAATAACTGGAACCTGAATATTACAATTTCAAACAACATATGCAACAAGAAAAAGATGTTTGTTTTTGTGGTTGAAAACAGATGCTGATAATTTAACCAAAAGTGAAGTTTTTACCAAGCCAACAAGACAAGCATTTTCCTGGAAGTTAGGATTATCCTTAGCTAATTGATTTATAACCTGCAAAACTGCATGAACAACCTGCATATATAACAAAAGCTATTATAAAAAATAATCTATATATCCTGCATTTTATATAGACTGGGGCATGGGTGGTCAGCATCATTACCCGGTTATTTTTCATTTCAAGCATATCTGTGAATGGAATAACACCATGATTTGATATCAGATGTGTTTTCAGTTCTGGGTTCTCCCTGAATATAGAAATCAATCTCTGGCATGTCTTTAATATAGAATCCTCAGACTCCTCTGGTTTCAAAAGACTGATGAGCTTTGTAATTTCCACACATTGAGTTCGAAAGGTCATCTATAAAACTTGTAAGTAAAAAAGTGTAAGAACTCTGACGGTAAAAATTAGAAAAGAACTTAATTATATGTGCAATATGGCTGCTTTTAGACAGTGATTACTAAAAGTGCCGAGAGTGAGTTCTTATGCTGGAGAGTGAGGCTTATTATTCCAATTAAAATCCAAAGCACAGGTAAGATTTACCAAGTCTGCAAGTCCAGCATCAATTTCTTCTCCAGAGTCTCTTGTTGATGGAAACATTTCACCTTTCTTCACACTATGAGAAATCTCCCCCACTTCCTTTTTCTGAGCTATTTTAGCCTTGAGAGTGGCAGCCAGGTTAGTATTTCCATTCTGAAAATGTGTCTGGTTAGGTCGAAATGCAGAATCAGAGGAGGTATCCTTAGTCACCAGGTTTGGACTTTTGCCAACAGGGTTTTCAAAAAGATCATCCAGCATGCCATCTGTAGGGGTATCACTGAATCTGCTAAGATCTCCTGTTGAAGCTATTGCTACGAACTTCCTAGACTGTACAAGACAAGGGAAAAGAAATATAAGGAAATTCCCCTTCATCATATTTTGGGATGTTTAAAATGGCAAAAACAACTGATAGAAATCATATTAGAACAATTATTTGCTCAGAGAGTAAACTGTGAAATCACTACCTCCTGCTCTGAGAAACTTTCTGCCTTCAAACTTGTTATTATTTCAACATTCTGCACTCGTTCCAGAGAAGAACCATTTCCTGCTACTGTCAGAGAGCTAGTCGAATCCTGCTCCGGAGTGGAATACATAGACGAGACACTTCTAAATTCATTCACATTAGCTGTTTTCTCAAGTCCAACTCTAACATCCTCAGACTCGGACATAGTGACTCCATCCTTGCTATTAGCCAATTGCTCTGCAAGTCTGCGGGAAATACGGATAGGTATATTCTTACCAATAGTCAAGTTTTGATTGGAAGTATGGTCTGCCTCATTTGTGCTTCTTAACGGAGAGAAATTCTTCACATCATCATCCTGATCAGCAAAGCATGCACCAAAATTTCATCCATCATTCCAAATACAGGACGGATTCCAATGATTTATCACAAAATATTTATTCTTGGCATCAAATAAATTGAATATTTTCTTATGTTTCAAAATAATGTCAAGTTAATTCATTTATAAAAAGAAATTATACAGTTCATTAACTGCAACTGAATTTTCAATAAAAGGAATGAGTCTCATGATGTAATAATGAAGTAATAAGAAGCTGACCAAATGACTTACAGAAACAAATGCCCCTGTAGTCTTAGATGATGGTTCGTCTGTAGCTACTCCATCTTCAACAACTTTCTCAACATTTAGTTGAATGTCTTGAACTGGATGTCTGTATAGACGGATTTTCGTATTAAAGCATCCTAGAACTGTACTATCTCCACATGTGCATTATTCCTATTTCTAGAAACTTAACTGTATTTCTAAATAATTAATCAACAGTGAACCCTATATTCAATTATAAGATGTAAATACACAAATGCAATCAGTATATATCTATATGCAAGAAAATAGGTAATAATATATTATAATGTACATGTATATGTGTGCATAGCTATTGGTATACGTGCATACATATGTATAGCCTTAAATGTGTATATGTAAATGTTAAAGAAAGTTAACATTAAATTCTAGTCTGATAGCATGAGAGTACATTCATGATATTACATATTAAAAATTGATTACCACTTAATTCAGCTTCTCATATACAGATGCATAGGTTTATAGGTATATATGTGTACATTAAAGAAAGCTCATATTAAATTCCAGTCTGGGAGCATGAGAATACATTCATGGTATTAGACGCTAAAAACTGACCACTACTTACTTCAGTTTCTCATCAGGTATTGATGAATATGGTGCACGCCGAGAATTCTGAATCCAGGGATGCTGGAGCAGTGTTTTGGCATCTGGTCTCAGCTTTGCATCCTACACAAGGTAACGAGCAAAGAATACAGGTGTGTACCATAAACCTTGGAAAGAATATGAGGAGAGTAGAATCTATGTTTATTTACCTTGCGAAAACATTGATGCAAAAAGTCAGTGATCAGTGGTGACAAGTGCTCCGGTATAGGTGGATTTTTCTCCTGATTTTAAGAACATGCTGGTCAGTATTCAGGATTAGACAATCTAAATGGAAATCTTTGAGTTTTTTCTTGTTTCCGATATAAGAATCGATACATCTAGCTTTTTACTATGTCCTATTCTTTTTTTCTGAAAATACTTGAAGTATATATCATAAATAATGGTTTTTATTTGTGCTTCAATTATTTTAAAACTGTTGTCAATAGTTTAACTCGGATCAAACTATGAACATCCTATCAAGAGAAAGTAAACATGAAACAGGAACCCAATACTACTTAAAAAACACATTCCCAGGTCAGATTATTATTACAAGTGTGATGCCAATTGTCTTAATGTTCTAGCTATGGTGAGCCTACAAATTGTCACTCTGAATAAAGATAAACAAGACAATAATTTTTCAAGAATGTCCAGAGGGGAAATCATCATTTCAATTTAAGCAACATGATCTGACTCAATTTAGCAACCCTGACACCACATTGACAAAGTTTTGATGAAGAAGATCCTTTTACAAGCTCACATTATGAATAAATCATTTCCCATTCCCATCTTTATAAACACGGGTCTTACACTATTACACTGTGATTTGAGGGCATTCAAAATTTGGCTTCTAATCCAAAAGAGAAATCAATAAAAAAATTGCAATTCTTTGAAAGCTCTCTCAAAGTTTATTTATCTTTAAAAAAATAGAGCAGACATATAGAAACTCACACCTCAACAATTCGGTACAGAGCAGCCATTGGCTGCAAATCGTAATATGGTGGTATACATGTTAGGAGCTCTATAACTGTACAGCCCATACTCCAGATGTCAGAAGCAGCACTAACACCTGACATCACTATCACCTGAGAAATGAAAGCAAATTATATTATAATGCATGCAGTGTGTATCGTGTATTCCTTTCTTTGGAGCCTAAATTTACAATCAGACAAATGTTTTATTTACAACATATAAAGAAAAACCTGAAACCCTAAGTAACACAAACAGTCTTCCCAGATTAAGGTCATACCTCTGGTGCCATCCAATAAGGAGTTCCCACTACAGAATCTGTATTATTGTCTGCCTCTGTAAGTTTAGTTGCTACACCAAAATCTGCAAGTTTCACTAGACCCTGCAAATATAATAAATAGAAAACTGTGTGTGAGTTTCTGTTATATAAACTCATTAAGTGCCATCTATATGGAGAAAACAAAATGGACAACTTTTAGAAATGGGAATGAGGGAGAGTTAAGTTCAGATTGAAAACTTCAAATGAGAATGCCAATCAGCTCTCACAGTAAGCAAGATTATCAATATTTTTGTATATTGCATAAAAACTCCTATGTATCTGCCAGCCTCATTAACCTGATATTTGACTTGTCTACCACACAATGTAAACTCTTTTACCAATCATTTGGCTGATATTTTCATCGACAATGCTTATATTTAGGGTCAGGGGGGAGATCAACCTCAAGCTTCACTTTCCAGGCAATACCAGAAAATTTAGTATGCTTGCAGACTATATATGTCTGCTTAAAACCAAATACAGCTAAAATGTGGACAAGAATTTAAATTATGTGACACAAAATTCACATCTTGTGCACTGGGTTTCCATGGTTTACACACTTCTGCACTTGAAAATCTGTACAAACATATATTGCATCATTCTCAAACCATCCCTCAAACAATGTCACCACTATATGATCTATTTCTATAAAAGTGGGTGGAATGTTTTACTAAGAAGAGTTGCAAAACCTTCAGAGGTAAAAAAAAGCCACATAATCAAAAAATGAAGGACCTTTCTGGAGAAGTCAAAAATGAAGTTTCTAGACATTAGGTTATATTAATATTGGATCATTGAAGCGCATACATGATTACAATATCATAGGACTAACAAGCATGTGTACATTTATCTATAGATGTGTGGGTATGCTTCATTATAAGACTCCATTTCATTGTCAATTGAGGCAAAACAAAATTTCAAAACAATGCTTCCCCTGAATTGGCTCACACAGTTCACAAAGGCAAATGACACTTCCCATGAAATTCCAAGACACTTGATAGCATGCTTTCCTTTTTGACAAAAGCTACACAGACCAAGGATTGAATATACCTCTTTGGTCGTAAGAATATTAGCACCCTTGATGTCCCTATGAATGACTCCTTGCTCATGCAAGTAGACCAATCCCTCCAGAACCTAGAACTCATAAGAATTACACCACTTTTACGTACAAGTAATTATTCACATGAAGAACCTATCTTTAACTGTTGAAATATCTACTACTTCATCATTTACAACATAGGTCAGCATGAAATTCAAAAGAGATTTAAAAGCATTTTACCTGTGCAATGTAAAAAGCCACTAACGACTCGGGAAAGGCTCCAAACTTATTAGGCTTAATGATACTTGCAAGTGATCCATTTTCTACATATCTGAATACACAGTTATATAATGTAAGCAGCCAGCTTATTGCCAATTACATTCCAAGTAGTAATTGAAATAGGCAGGTTCCTTACTCAAGAACAATGTAGAGATGGGACTTGGTCTTGATAGACCCCAAGTATTTCACTATGTTTTTATGGTTAAGATTCTGCATCCAAAACAGAAATTCAGTCCCACCTGGCAATGGCCAGAAATTCATTAGAAAGGACGACTGGCCCAATAAGAAATCATACCTTAAGCAGATCAATCTCTTGCTGCAGTAACATGTAAAACCACATGTGTTTGATTAGTTACGTAGTGAGACATAAAAGAAAAAAAATTCTGCAATTAGAAGTGAGCAAAGTGATAGAAATCATGCAAAGTTCGGTACTCTGATCAGCTAGCGACTACACATCATACCATAATACTTGCAAGATCCTCTGCAAATATATTCTCCAACGATACTTGCTTGATTGCCACAAAATCTCCATTCTCCATATCCAGACCCTTGTATACCCTTCCATATGCTCCTTTACCAATCTCATCACCCAAAAGCTGGAAATGAAATGAGCATCATTCATTTCTAGTTTGTTACCTTGTAGGGATAAACCTTGTTATTATTCAAAGACAAACTCATCCATTTCTCTTATCATATGATTGATGAGAGCATGGCAGATATACTGATACTCACATATTTTCCATTCAGTGTCTTGGACTTTTGATGGAACTGGGCCGCAATAGTTGGCCTCGACATGGTTCTCCACAGCAAAATTCTTTAATAAACTTTTGCAAGCAGAGACCACTTGCCTTCATGTCTGTCTATAGTGTGCAGTAAACATTGTCAGGGGGCATTCCTTACATATATATGGGGCCTTGTGTAGCTGTACAATATGAAATCTTTTCTCACTCTCGTGCAGTGCTGAAGAAAGTTTACTAAAAATAGTGCATGCTTTTATGATTTTCACAAGCTTATGGTGAGCAATCTGAAAAGTTGAACCGAAGCTCCCAGGCTCTTCAAATTTGACTATTAAATTCCAAATCCGACAATGTTATCCGATCCAGACTGACAATACAGAACCTGTCATAGAGGAGAGAGTCTTCAAACACCACTTATAGAAATGAAATGAAGTGTGATGAGACAATAGGCCATACTTATGTCTACCAGAAATGAACAAAGAGACCTTCAACATAGTGAACAAAAATGCAAAAAGAAAATGGTAACCCTATCAATCAGAAGCATTCAATAAGGATAAAAACATCACTACAAGAGAATACACACAAATGGAAGTAGGACCCCAGAGCTTACAATGGATGGGGAACAAGGAGAGATTGGCTCAGATTAATCTTATCCCATTACAGCTCTTATATGCCTCTGCCTGATGTCATTGATATCTACAGCTGTCAACCTATGGGGAATTCATATGCGGTAACCTGCTGTCATTCCCTGTATAGACAAGGTTATCACGCTAAAGGACACTATAGAAAGCATGAATCTTGAAAAGGGAAATTCTATTGTGCACTAGCTACCACTGAAAACCTTGTTCTCTCTCCTCACAGTTTGCATCTATTTGTTGTATGGAAAAACTGGAACCATAAAAATATCAGAGAAAATGGAAGAATTAGGAACAAACAAGATGGCCTGAGCACAGCAAGTTTAAAAACTAGAGCAGTTTTGAAGACCACGAAGAAGGTATTTTCGAGGAAAGATAGACTATGGAAAGCATGAAACTTACATGGTCATTTCATGAAAGAATTCGCAGAAAGAAATAATAAATCCAAGCAATGGCCATGGTTACAGAGAAATCATTTCTAGTATAGACAACTGGAAGCATAAAGGAATTGAAAAAGGAAGAATTTGAATTTGAGGCAAACAAGATTTTCTGAGTACAGAAACATTGAAAACTGCTAAGATTTCATGCAGAAAGCCTTCAAAAAGTGAGTAATCATGAAATTGTAAGGAAGTTTCCAGATGAACTTCAAGGAAGCGAGAAGAAATTTTGGTTGTGAAACTGGTTGTTGACTAAATGCATAACAAGCACAATGGAAACAAGAAAGGAATAATTTACAGCAAGAAAAGATTTTCACGGGATAACTGCAAATATTGACTTAATTTGATGTATTTGTTCTTCAAAAATAACCTATGTGAAAGGAATTCCCAAGGTAAGGTAAACTGTAGAGAGCATGAAAAACTCAATTTCATTATCTGGTGAAAAAACTGAGGGAAGAAACAGAGAAATTTGAGCTTCAGCCATAATTATATGGAAACGTTTGCTTGCATGGATGCGTCGTGGGCATAATGGAAGCAAGATAGGAATAATTTACAGCACAACAATATGATCTGTATCCTCAAGCTGTGAAATTTGACACAATTGTGTGGAGATCACCTTGAATATCTACCTAGTGGGAAGGGATTGTGGAGCCAATACATACTCCTTCAAAAGCAGGAAACTTGTAATGTCATCTTCTGATGAAAATCGCTGAATTACTACTATCAAGGAGCTTATTCACATTATGAAACTTTTGTCATATATATACAGTTGTAGATATCAACCCGAAGCACAAAGGGAATAACAAAAGGAAGAAACTTCACTCCAAAAACTGAAATGGTTTTCTATTTAAAGAGTCGCTCAAAAAACTATTTGTAGCTAGAGATCATCAAGGCCAGATATATTCATTAAAGGAAGAAACTCGCAAGGTCATTTTTTTATAAATTTTTCACAGAACGAAAGAGAAATTATACTGTGACCTGGATGGCTTCAGCGATAGTTATGCATAAATGAGCTAGCTTATTATAAAGAAGAAGGATAAGCTTGAAGGATTCAAGAAAACAGAAGGAATTTACTGCAATCTGAGTGCACAGATTGACAAAATAAGTGAAGAGATATTTCTTCGAGAAATAATTTTGCTTTTCAGGGAATACCTGTAGAGACGACGGGATCCTCAAGCCATGATATACTGGTGATGAACACGGGAGACCCGGATAAACGACGTATCCTGATGAAAGATCGTGCAGAAGGAAACGAAGAGAAAAAACAGGACAACAGCACGAGAATTTCGATATCGCTGTGAATGAACTGTCGTATCACGAAGAAGCTTCGTCTTTCTCTCTTTCTTACTTCTTCTTTCTTCTTTCTTCTTCTTGCTTCGTTTCTCTTCTTCGCCTCTCCAGCTATGCAGATTCACGATCATACTGTAAAACCTTGACAGACAGAAAGGGTCGCCATAGCCGCGAACAGTAACACCTCTCTCTTCAGTCTCTACCATTCTCTCTCCTCTCTTTCTCTCTCTAACCTCTGTGGCCAGGCTGGCAGATTTGACCTGCCATTTCTGGTACGTCTTTAGATCTGGGCCGTGGGATCTGGCATCGGACGGCCCTCCTCTTGCAGCCTCGCCCTTTGGTTAGGCGGTCAATCCTCACCGTCCGTTACAAATTGGCCATCGGACGGTGGCGCGGCGCCCCCTGCAAACCTAAGCTTTTTGGAGCACCTACGTTTCTCATTGGCTGATGAGCTGGCTCTCTGTTGGCTCCCATTCTTCTTGTGCAAGAATCCATCCCCAAGTTCATGAATCATGACCCCATCGACGCAAACGAAATGCACTTCAATAACAAATAACACACAAAAAAAAAGGCTTCTTTGATATACATACATACATACATTCCCCAATAGGCCCTCGCTTCCTCCGCTCTTTTCATCTTGACGAATGAATGTCTTTTATATGCCTCTTCCCACATGACCTCGTCATTCATTATTCATCATCTTTGGACGACATTGCCCCCGCTTCTTATAGACATTCACTCAACAAAGGAAACGAACAAACAAGGAGAAACCTTTTTGTATGTACACTCAAAAAGAACTTATGAGTCTCTCACCTTCCCGCTAAGCGACGACGGGAAGTTTTACTTCTTTTCTTGTCTACTTCTGCCCCTTCTTCATCCTTGAGAGTACGCACAATAGAAAAACCTTTTAGAGGTGGAATATATCCCACATTTTGTTGGTTGATTGTATTGAGAAATAAGGGAGGATGTGCAATAACATAAAGAAATATGAGAAATAGTGACACACGGAAATTTCAGAAATTTAGCACACCATGTATGTAGTTTTCTTCTACTTGGAAATGTGCAATGTTTGGTGAAATACACTATTGGGTGGTGTTGCAAGAGCCTTGGAGATAGAGTAAACATTTGGATTTGGTAAAAGATTCTATGTTGGCAAAATAAATGAGGTTTAATGTGAGATATGAATAGATAGATCATATTAACTTGTCCACTATTGAGTGGGCATACATAAGTGTGGTGCACGATTTGGTCAACATTCTTGTGTTTCAATGGAATTGTCATGTTAGGTGAATGAATACTCATTGGCGCACACCATCTCATTCCCAAATATGGAAGAAACAATGTCCTTGGTTTTCACATATTGTTCGTGTTGATGGAGTAGATTGAATGTGTGTTGAGGCGAAGGGAGATGAGAGTTTATATGTCAATATATTGACTAATTGTTTGTGTTGATGGAGTAGAAAGAATGTGTATTGAGAAGAGGGACGAGAGTCTATATGTCAATATTTAGCAACATGTGAGATGTTTTCGCAATAATTGGCAACTCCCACTTGAACTCAACATATTTCTATCAATGTTGTGCACCATCATGTGATCATGTGAATATAGTAGCCTTATGACACATTCACATCAAGTGGGAACAAGGAAATAAAGGTTGGTGTGATGAAAGTTGAGGTGGGTACAATATGCCATTTCTTACTTGATGTCACGAGAAAAAAAAAGCTTTTAGTCTCTATTTATTATCAAACTACGTAAAATTTGTTACAAATATAGTCAACCCATGCTTTTGTGAACCTTGTGGTTGGAACATTTTCTTGTTGTGCTAGAGCACAACATGCACATCCCCATCAAAGCAGTAGGTGCAATGCATTTAGATACATGGATTTGAACATACATGTATATAAGTGTGCACATAACAAATATATGTATTTACGGAAACATAGATACATGAACACAATGCTACATTTGTTTTGTGGATACATTCAAGTTTCATCATAGATAAATCATTTGGTGTTAACTCGTTATAATTGATAAGCGAACCATGAGGTTACAACCTTCATGTGATGGGTTCTAGCTCTCTTTTTTCTTGTTTCCTTTTTTTTAAACATAAACTACACCATAGCTTCCATTACCAATGCAATAAGCAAATACAAACCTATAATGATACATTTTAGTGGCGGGTAAGATATCCCCCATTATGTCATAATTGAAACCAACCTCCACCTATGGAGAGAACAACCATCGTGGGGGTACATATTGCCATTCCATTTTGTCATTTCTCTCCACAAGAACTAACAAATCCTTCCATTTGCCTTAAAAGCATTGTTGTTTCAGAAAAATCATATCTTCATTATTACCCATGAAGGAGTCATATTGACCGTTTAGAATTGAGATAAGCATCAACCAAAATTCCTTCACACAATGAACAAGATTTTGCTTTATTGGCTGAAACACGTTTTGGCATCGACCTATCCAAATATTCCATAAAACCACCGACAATATCGTAGCCCATACTGTGTCATCCACATTCAACCGATTTGGGCTTGAGTATGGTATATCTTTAACTTGCCTTCCCATAGTTAGAAGGGTAAACAATATCTTTTCCCTTTCATAATTATGTTTATCCACATTTACATCCATCCAAAAGACGTTTCCCCATGTAATCACATTAGGTCCATATGCAACATCAATGAGACGCAACATACGTTTCCAAACATAACATGCAGCCATACAGTTCCATAAGGCATGTTGCATTGATTCCAAGTGAAGCCCACAAAAATAGCAAGTTTTGGTTCCCTCTTCCCTATGCATCCATTCCAAGACTGGAAGTGCATAGTGTACACACAACCATCTAAATGTAATGATTTTGCAAGGAATCTGTAAAGCCCGCAACCATTTCCAAAATGCCAATACTGAATGCATATGCATACTATTATTTAACCATACCTTAGCTGCAGCCGACATAACTAGACCCCCCCTTTGTTGGAATTCCCTACCTAAATTTACAGAGTAGTCAAAGAAAGAAACCATCTTACCATTAGCATCTCTCCACCACCATTAACTTGTAGCTCTTTAATTTGTAGTTAGGATAATAAAGCTCTAGTTGTCTACAACTCAACAATGACAATGTTATTTTATGAGTAGGAAATTGTCTACATTACAACACTCGAAGAGGTGTGTGTGAGATGAATAATTCATAGGTTTCATATGGGAATGATGACAATGGTACCCATGAAACATGTTATGCTATGGTGTGCTTAAGAATGGAATGATGCTCATTTTTCACATATCAACATTATCTTGTGTTAATGGGTTCACCATGTAACTCCGTAATATATGGGCAAATCCTACTTTATGCAATGCAACACCATTTGATGATGCGATGAAACATATTTTAACATTATAAACACAATTCACATGCATGGACTTGACATTAAAACTAGAGTAAGCACCAATGGTGATGCAAGGAGGAAACAACCCGAGGTGGAACTACCAGCCCCCACGTTGGCTATTTCCTACTCACCTTCTGTTGAAGGTTGGCGAACCGAGCTTGTGCTGGACGATGATGATTGCCACTAGTTTAAAGCTCTAGATACCTACTTACATTAAGTAGAAAGTAAGAGTGGATATGTACATAGTCTCGTATTCTTGAACTCTGTGGGGGGGGGGGGGGTGATTCTTGACTTATATACATACTTGTCTAGTCTTTCTATAAAAATATCTCCTAGCTAATGAGAAAATAGCTCCTTTTCTGGATGGAAAAAAACTAGATTACGAGTTTGATATGTGATGAGAATCTTGACATTATCACCTATAAGCATTGGAAATAGTGAGCACTCACTGTGAGTCAAAACTATGTATGTTCAATGCCTATTTAAGCAATTACATGAGCTTTTTGAATTGATTGCATCACATCTAATGGCAAAAGGTATGTTTTCTTGTTTATTCAAGTGATTTTGAATGCCTCGCTTTATTAAGTTTGCCTTGGCATATGAAAAAGCTTGTTTACGCTATGCGTGTCCATACGTCTTTAACAAATTGTTCCACTTACAAACGAAGGTAGAAACAAAGGTAGAAACAAAGGTTATACCTCACTTTGAGGTTTCCGACTACTAATATATATAAAAAAACAAAGCTTATTGGGTTTGAGTGAAGACACATCTCTTTCGCAAGGGTAATCCACGTATACATTGGATACAAACAAGTTCATTCATATTGTGTTTTGGACGCAATGTCTTGTAGTATTTCGGGACTCTTGGTCGTAGTCTTATTAGTTATGATTTAAAGCTAGTGTCATAATCATATTCAGTGTACTAAATTGGGATGCTTAATCACTCCATATATGCATAAGATCACTTAATACAACTTCACTCATTGCCACATCAGATCCTTGTTTTGAGAGCTACCACTTCAATACATTTGGTGCTATACATTGTGACCACTAAAATGTGTTCATGGCCAACCATATGCCTCGGTGTAAAGGGGCAAACCAATTTTAGCTCCTCATTTTTGGAGTTGTACCAACGAACTTGTGGAGTGAATGAGCAAACATGTGACATTTGATGCTTATTGTTGGGTCGAACCCACATTTGAAGCACAACTTTTAGGCATGTTTGTGGGCATCATTGGTGTGGGTGGTCACTTGTAGAAATTTTAGTTGCACGACATTCTTTGCTCATTCTATTAGAAAGTGGCAGTTGTTCACGAAGTTGCACATTGTCTCGTTCCCTTTTCCTTTTTCCATTTGAAGAAATCCTAGCTCAAATCCAAAACACCCAATTGATAAAATATATTCATGCCCACAATGTTTTCGATCCCTAACCAAACATTGGCGTTTCTCGTTATCATCCCTCCTTGGCTGGATGGTTTGAAAAAATGCTGATGTTCAGCTCATCTAATTGATTGATATTTGCTCATCAAGCACAAGTGAGGATTGAGTGAGCGTGTTCTGACTTGGAATGCAGCTCGTCCGTCTCATGCCCGTCAAATCGGCATAGTTTCAATGTATTGTATTTGTATGTATGTATATGAGCCTAGTAGTAGTCTCATTCAACGAAACCATAATATGTTTTGGATTTTAAAACCAAAAGGTCCATATTTATAAATTCCCTTAAAAAGTGTCTCACAAACACAGAAAACCCTAACCTTGCTTTCCTCGTTATCCTTTTCTCCGCGCCTGTTCCTTCAAACCCTAATTTCTTGCAGAGAGAGACAGAGAGACATTCGATGAATGACTTGTATGTCAAAGGTCTATCCTTCATCTTCTGATCACAATAGATCAGATTAGGTTCGACCAGATAAGATCAGATCCGTGTGCGTTAATCTCTGCAGAAGACCAGGGTCTTAGCAAGAATCTCTGTTGATTCTTAATCTTCTTCGTCGAGACAAAATCACCATCGGGATGCCTCCGGTTTCTTCACTCTGTCGTCGTTTCACCATCGCTTGCTTCGATTCTCTTTGCCATAATCTCAGAGTGCTTGGACCTGGCCTCTCTCCCTTCGTTTTCTCTCCATAAATTATCTTTATCTGTCTTCATCAGGTATATACACCATTTTTTCTGTATCTTACGATAAAATAAAAAATCACAAGAAACTATCCGAGCAACAAATCATCATAGAAGCTGTGTTGATTGAATCTTGAAGGTATGCAATGAATATCTCTTTTTTTACTTCATAATCATTAAACTATCTTGCATCCTTATTCAGAATATAGAATTAAAAGCACAAAAATAGATTCATCACGAAAGCATGACTTACGCGGTGTTAATGAAACTACATATGCAACATAGGACAAGGAGAACTGATCCAGTCAGAGAACATCACAGAAAGTTGTTCTAGTGAGAGAACTCCACACGATTATTTTTATGAAACTTGAAGAGTACTCATAGAACAAACGATACAGTGAATCTGCACACACATATGTTCTGCATGTACTATACAAGAAACTTTGGTGGTGAGCTTTACCTAGAACAAAGAAAAGATGATTCTGGAAGTGGAAAATATACATTAATGTCAATCTTACTAAGCATTCATTCCATAACTGTGATTGTATTTCATCATACTGTTTGTTAAACGTTTGCTTTGTTTTCAAATTGCTTTTGTTCAGACTATTTTGGAATCTCCTTAGAAGGAAGAACAACATCCACTATAGTATTACCTTCATCCTTCAAATATAGAACAGAAATTGAAAAGTTGACGTTGAAACTGATACAGAAAGTAAATCATTAGCACTGTGGTTGATGAGCTTTGTAGAAGAGAAAGGGAAGATGAGTGTAGATGTGGTGAGTCTGCATCGGTGTTTGTCTTCTCATACCCGTGCCTCAAGACGTAGTCTGTCCTTGAAGAAATACGAGGGAAGAGATGACCGGGGCTGGACTCCTCTCCATGTTGCAGCAAAGAGAGGCGACATTGAAGAAGTAAGGCTTCCATGTCTCTATCCCCGTGGGAATGCTATTGTTTTTGAACTCTTTGTCTGAGTGAATTTGTAAAGTGCATACCTTTAGGAGCATTGTCAGTGTGCATCATCTCAAACGGAAAACATCAAGGTTTGGTCATACATTACTTGAGGCTTGAATCCATAATCTCACGATGCAAAGTGCAAGCCTTTTAACTACACCACAGTGTTTGTCCATTTAGATTTTGAGAAAGTTTTGATGAATTAAGCTAGTGCAACTATTAAACATTGTTCCAAGTGACATTGAGGTTTAAACTTTGCCCTTGGGAAATAGTCCAACCCTTTCAAAAGTGAGGTTTGCCAATCCTGCAAATACCAGGGTACATTTCAAAATATCTACATTATTTACGAAAATAAGTAAATTGGAAATCTGGATAGCTCCTGTTTCTACTAAGATAATTATAGGAGCAATGCTTTGCTGGTGACGGAAGTGACACAGCTATTTTAAGGGAATGACTTCAAGTAAGTTGATCATATCTGTCAATCAAGTCTGCGGTGTGGTGTTCAGTTTTAATGGAATTGATTAATTTGTAATTGACTCCAAAAAATACTTATGTCTACCCTGAACGTTGATGTGAGATTGAACTAGTGATAAGTTAAAATTACTTCGTCCTTTTAGCCCTTTTGAAAGAAACATAGATCTTGAAGATTGAGTGGGACAATTTTCAAAATGAAATAAGTAAATGTTTTTAATCAGGGGATTCCTCTTTCAGCCGGTGGTTTAAAACTTAGCCTGTAAACTGAATCATAAAGAGGCTCTGCAACCGTATAGTGTTTTGCTTAGGCATTGTACATACTACGTCTGGAGGATAAGTCTTTGCTTTTTATGATTATACCATCTTAATTGTTGAGCTTTTGTGAGTTCTTTGGCTAGTGCATTTTCTTTTATTATCTCGAAGAAAGAGGTAATGTTTATAGTGTGATTTATTTCTTTGTACAAATCTTTAGATTCAAATTGCTCTTCCTTACTTGAAGGTTTGGAGGTTGGTGAATTCTGGTATGGAAGAGCCTTTAGACTAGGAAAGCTTTTCTTTTTATGGTTATACCATCTTAATTGCTGATCTTTTGTGAGTTCTTTGGCTTGTGCTTTTCCTGTGATTATCTAGAAGAAAGAGGTAAATGTTTATGGTGCGATTTATGGCTTTTTACAAAACTTTAGATTCAAATTGCTCTTCCTTATGTGAAGGTTCGGAGGTTGGTGAATTCTGGTATGGATGTGAACGAAATCTCATCAGGCCGTAAAGACTCAGGGGTTACCCCCTTGCATCTTGCAGCTGCAGGTGGGCATATTGAAGTTATGGACGAGCTGTTGGAACGTGGTGGCAATATTGATGCACGGACGAGAATTGGCTGTGGATGTAAGCTAGCAAAATTAAGTACGAAAAACTACAAATACCTGAGTATTCCTTATCTTTCTAAATGCTCCTGGTCAATCCCTCTCTCTCTCTCGATCCCCTGACCAGGGTCCTTTGTGATATAATGAAGGCATGGGAGCAGTTGGGAATATGAGGAATACTTGGTTATTCGGAAGTTTTTCGTGATAAACTTTATTTCTCTGTTTTCCCAATAATTGTGGTTATTTTTCTTTGAAGGCAAGCTCTGATTTCTATGTTTCCTTGGACTCGACTTATATAGGGACTCCCCTTCATCATGCTGCGAAGGAGAAGAATAAGAAAGCAATTCGGTTTCTCATAGAGAATGGTGCATTTTTACCACCAGATATGTTAGATGAACGGTTTAATCCACCTCTTCATTATTGTGGTGGACTTGAATGGGCATACAAAGTCAAAGAGCGTTCTATGAAGAAACAAAGCTCAAGTGAGAAGAGCTCGTCAGAAGAGAGCTCTGGACCACCATGAGTGAGTCGTGAACATGATTCACTTTGTTTTCGTGTGCTATATGCTTGCAAATTGTTCAGAACTAGTATTGAGTTCGAGTATTGTATATGGATATAACTTTTGTAATTGCTGATGCTTAAAGACACTGAGGTATATTCTCCTTATGTAAGACTGCTTATCTGTATAAAGGTGTATGCCAATGCCTATATTTGAGCAGATGTTGCTGTTACAGCAAAATATATATTGAGTGTTTTTGGTAAGATCTTCCTTATTTTTTTCAATATCTCTGTAATTTTAGGCATTCGTCCATCTTCAAACATATTTCCTTACATAATATCTACTTAAATAAATATGGTTGTGGGTGGGTGGGGGTCTCCTGGAAATGCACAAAGAGAAATGCAAGGAAAAAAAGAACCAAATTTCGGAATCGGTCTCTCGAGTCGTGGTGTCTGTGTGTGTTATGTTTTGTATGTGTGTGTGTGTGTTTCTGCGAGGCGGTAATTTTGATTCTCGTTAAAGAAAATAAACTTTCCTACTTAACCCAATTATCCTTTTCCTTTTCCATATTCATTCATTCATAACTATTTTTCTTTCTTTCTCTCCCTCCCTCACTTTCTTAATTTTCTTTCTTTCTCTCCATCTCTTCTCCCGCCACCGCCACCGCCACTGCCGCCGCCCCCACCCGCCACCGCCTTTGTTCATTCTTAATTTTCTCCTTCTTTCTTTCTCTCCCTCCCTCCCTCCCTCTCTCCTCCCTCTCTTTCTCTTTCTGTGCATCTCGTTTATTTTATTTCTGTTCCAACCTATGCTTTCTCCCTTGCTCCTCTCTCTTTTCCGATCTCCTCCATCTCCACCTGTATGACAATTCCTCAAACCTCCTGCCACTAGGAAGAGAATCCAAGGAAAAATCTCATCATATCTAAGGAAGTTCATTAGGTAGGCCTAACAAAAAGGCAAAAACTCAAGGTAATATGAAATCGGGAAAAAGTGATATCAAACAAGAGTATGTTGAAACCATAAACATTTCAGGTCACTTATATCACATTAATCGATCAAATTTGTAATGAAGAAACATATGATACGAACATAGAAGGAAAAAATTTCAAGAAACCCTAATTTTTTTTTAAAAACCCCAAAAATTTTCAGAAAACCCCTAAATGCGCAGCTCTGTTAAGTGCGCACCTCACCCATGCGTTCAAAGTGCGAACTTAACCGAATGGTTATTGTATATGTATATGCTTAGTATAATATAACAAAATATAATATTACACCTGTATGTATATATAGCTGCAGGCATGCTGCTGGATGTGGGGGTGCACTGGTTATGAAGTCTAAATCTTAGTGCCAATTTAAGTGTACATTGAATGCCTATTGTGAAGGCATTAATCTTCCATTTGCAGTTTGGCATGAATTGATTAGCTTAAACATTTTATTCAACTAAGCTCTCCATGGTGTAAAACATGCCTTGATGTGCTGGGGTAGATTTATATTGATATGTATTATATATTTAGCAAATCCTAATAAAATGTCTGTGTCTTTAGTAATTTAGAATATAGTATGAAGGCATTGTATATATGCATATGAGATGTGGCAAAAGACATGAGACATAGGAAACCTTGTACTCTTCTATTAATTGTATAGGTATTACCCCTCCTTTTTAAGGCTAAGCTTAAGAAATGCTTCCTTTAATACATTATTCAAACTAAAAGAGTTAGTTGGGAGATGTAGAGTTGGGGTATAAAGGGGTTTATTTCAGTTTTGTTGGAGTTGAGGGTCGGGTGAGTTTTGACTATTTTTATTTGATAGTTTTGTAGTTGTTCCTCCAAGTTGTATATGTTGATCCCATTGTGGATTCGAGTAAACTCTGTTGTAATCTATTTGCTAACCAATGCGAAGTAGTGCTTTTTTGGAAAAGAAGAAGAAGAAGATATCCACTATCTACTATTATTATATTGTGGTGTCCCTTTGGTGCAAGCACATGCCTTCATGTTGTGATGTACATTTGTTCCTTTGACCCACCCTTTTAGCATGCATGTAGCCAAGCCAACCCAAATGGGTACCTATGTATCAACTATAAATTGAGCAAGAAATAAGAAGCAAGGCTAGCTAGTTCGGATTCTCTTTATGTTATTTCACAAGATGGTTTTGGGTTTAGTAATGCTAAGCAATTGTGTGTATTGCATATGATAAAATTTCATGATAAACTAAAACATTTAGAATATTAGTTCATGTTTTATTTTGTAACAAAAAGCAATTAAAGAATGAATAAGAGGGGTCATGCATGCAAGCAATTTGTGAAAATGTTGAATAAGCCATTATTTTAATTAAAAGCTTATTTCAGAAACAATTTCAACCCAACACTTTCAAGTTTTTTTTAATAGTACACGGTCATGTTTGTATACTCCCATCTAACAAAATTTACCAAGCTGATGTCAAGAATTCATAAACGAGTAGTTTCACCCTTGCCTTAGAAAACATTACTAAATGATTGAGTATGGTATAGGGAACACATTGTACTTTAGCACATTGTTTATGGAGTGATCTCGATATCTGAAGTTTAAGTTCATAATAATGCTATTTTTAATTTAAGATGAAGCAAACATCACATCCGTTTCCTTCTACTAGACTTTGTTAATCAAGTAGATGTTGCTATGTCAACATTTTATTAATCAATTGGGAATAAGGATCCTCGAGGATTTGTTTATATTCCCTCAAATGTCCCTATGTTTTCGATATCTCATTACATATGCCTTTTGGTCAGCCACATCTTGAGCAAATACATGTGCAATCTTTGATCAATTAAACATACATACATCCATACATATATGTATACATGTCCGCAATTCATCCACTTTTTTTCTCAATTAAATGCGCTGTTCCAATGATTCCTATAGTCAAGTAATTCCCATCTAAAATTCAAAATGTGGCCTATGACCGTGCCGACCAATTGTTATCCTTTCATGTGTATTATTTCATGTATACTTACAAGCTTATGGTAATTTTTATTCTATACCTTTGCGCGTTTAAAGGATATCCTTTTTGCTTTCCTCTTCTTCTTGTATGAAATCCATGGCAGAACTTGCCATCTGAAAGAAGAACAAAAGGTCCTGTCTCCTTTCACAGAAAGAAAAGAAAGATAGATATATTAACAGAGAACAATGTCGCAGCAACACGAGGAGGGCGCTGAAGCAGAAGTAGTAGGAGAAGAAAGTACTAGGCAAGCAAATCCTTCACAACCGAAAGAAAATTCAGAGAAGGAGAAGAAAGAGGAACATCGGAGTGAAGCGAATCATACGAATCATCGTTCAATCCTTGTTCCAGAGAAGTTATCATATGAATGCTTGAGAACATCAGGTACACTTAAGCTAAAACACTTCATATTTTCCCCGTGCAGAGCTTTTCATTGCCTAAGAGAAGCAAGAGAAGAGAGATCTATTATAACGTCTTCTTCTCCTGTCTCATTGCGAGCAGATATAGATCTACCCCTTGTTCGTGAAACCAAATGGGAAGATATGAAGAAAACTGTGAAAGCATGGCTGAGAAACCCCAAAAATCTAGCATTGCTGCTATGGGGCACAGCCGTAGGTATCTCAGGAGCTATGCTTTTCCTTATAATGGTAGGGTTTTTAGATGGAACGCTACAACCGAAAAGCAAAAGAGATACTTGGTTTGAAATAAATAACCAAATCTTGAATGCATTGTTTACCCTAATGTGTCTTTACCTTCATCCAGTAAGGATTCTTCACCTTTACTTTCTCTATCGGTGGCAACCCGACGATATCAAACAACTCAGAAAAATCTATTGCAAAAATGGAACATATAAGCCACATGAATGGTCTAACATGCTTATCGTTGTGGGCTTGTTGAATCTGAATTGTTTTGGTCAATATGCTTTGTGTGGATTGAATTGGGGCTATAAGAGATCCAATAGACCCATAGTTGGAGTTGGTTTGTGTTTAGCTGTAGCTATTGGCGCTCCAACCATAGCTGGAATTTACACTAGTGTGAGCTCTTTAGGGAAAAATTACGAAGAAGACGAAGAGCAGGAGAGAATTGAGAGTAAAGAAAGGAAGGTACTTGAGCAAAAGCCCTCGATTAAGATCAGTCAAATCGCCAAGCTAACTAAAAAGTTCACATTTGCCGATCGAGATGGATCACTGGTGGAGAATCCTGAGTGGATTGGTGGGATTTTCGAGGTTAAAAAGGATACGAAAGTAGCTCTATTGACCACTTTTTGTGGGTTTTGTGTGTTTGGCTACAATATGGAACGACTAGGTTTTGGTAACCGATTTGTTCACATTGCTACATTCATACTACTATGCACTGCTCCTTATTGGATATTCTTCTTAGCTGCGACAAATGTGGATAATGATTATGTTCGTCGTGGGATGAGCTATGGTGGAATATTGTTATGTGTGTTTGGGCTTTTGTATGGAGGATTTTGGAGGATTCAGATGCGAAAAGCCTTTGGGTTACCACCTCAGACATGGTGTTTTGGTAAAGCTTCTTTGACTGATTGCACTCAATGGCTATTTTGTAGTCTTTGCTCTCTTTGTCAAGAGGTTCGAACCTCAGAAGCTTATAAAATACGAGATAGTAAGTTCTACGAGAGAAAGAAAGTTTCTCATGCTCTGCCAGAAGGCTCATCGAGGCCCATTTTTGAAGAAAATGGCATGAATAACATTCAAGGCAATGGGCTTAAAGTGTGTAACAATGAAATTGTTCATCACGATTATTCAGAAAAGGTTATGGAAGGTCATGTAGAGCTTCATGCACCAAAACCTTTGGAAATTCGAATAGACACTTATCCATCAGATCCCCAAAAATCATATGTGGAAGGCACTATTGTGGATTCTTCAGCTTTGGTGGAACCGAAAATTTGTGTATAGAGAGATATGGTTAATGGAATCAAAGTGTATATATTTGTCACTATATGAATATTCATTCATCAGGTAATGTGTATAATTCAACTGTGCATTTTTGGGTATTCTGAACATAATGACTAATTACCATTATTGAAAAAATCACTCTTGGAATTGATTTGATCACATTTGAGTTAGATTTAAAATGTAATGCTTAAGTCATTTTCTGCCTTTGGATTATATAATGTTTTGGAAAATGTTTGAAATAGTTATAGCTTTGAACTATGTTTTGAAACTTATTTTATGATCTTCTCTATGAAATAATGTGACAAATTTCTTGCCATCATTTCAATTTGATCAAATGTGTGCTCGACTCGAAATGAACTTTGACAAGCTAGAAATTTACAAAAGAAGGGGTAAGGAGATTCAAGAAATTTTATCTACAACACTTGTTGCACTGCTATATAGGTAAGGAGATTCAAGAAATTTTATCTACAACACTTGTTGCACTGCTATATAGGAAGACTGATCCATTTTTCAAGAAAATCTAATCTAAGACTCACGTTGCACTAAGATTCACAAAGGTCTATCACTTTTTCAATAGATCCTGCGTTTATTCAATTAAAAGAAAC
Organism: Azolla caroliniana; assembly: GCF_043228905.1. Classification (NCBI taxonomy): domain Eukaryota; kingdom Viridiplantae; phylum Streptophyta; class Polypodiopsida; order Salviniales; family Salviniaceae; genus Azolla; species Azolla caroliniana. The sequence goes on from NW_028230438.1 coordinate 25,732,859, forward strand.
ATTTGCATGACTAAATATGAAATTGATCAATTAGCAATTAACCAAAGAACAACAAAATGAATAAAAAAAAATGTAACTAAAACCCATCACTTTTCCAACACTTATGATTCATTCAAATTGAAGAAATGTATGTTTAACTTAAGATGAAGTTTGATAAATTCATAATTGACCAAAGAAGAGCCAAGGGAATCCAAGAAAATGTAATAACTTTTTTAGTACTTCATGTGATTCTGAAAACATGCATGCATGACTCAAGATGAAATTTGATAAATTAATGATTGACTAAAGAAGAGCAAAGGGAATTCAAGAAAATGTAATCCAAGACTCCTGTAGCACTACGATACAAGATGGCCCATCACATTCTTGGCACATCTTGTGATTCATTCAATTCAAAGAAATGTATGCGTTGCTCATGCTTCAATTTGAAAATTTTGTATTTGACCAAAGAAGATAAAAGGTATCTCAAGCAAACATTAAGCTAAAACTCTTATCACACAATTATATAGGAAGACCCATTCATTCACTTCTTCAGCCCTCTTCCTCCGTTTGTGGACCAACTATTGAACAAAACGTTCATTAAGTACAATCTGGTATGGTTATTTCACACACAAGTAGCATACTTTATCTCATCGCTTTGTACCTTATGTTTTGCATTTTTCTACATCCAATGAAACCTTAAAGTGGCATCTCTCTATTGGAGCAAGTATAGGTGGAGCGAATCTGTCTTTTTGATGGGACCAATGTATTTGTTTTTCTTCTTATATCACTTGAGGTGCAAAAGTAGGCCTCACACGTTTTAGGATTTTTTTTTTTTTGGGGGGGGGGGGGGGGGTGGGGCAGCCCCTCTCGTGTGTTTAGTTTTTATTAGTGAAATTTCCGAATCACTCAATAATGATTTGTATCTTTGTTTTTCAGTCTCTCCCATATGTATGTGTGTGTGTGCGCGTGTGCGCCCATGTGTGTATTTATATATTAAGAAAAGAAAAAATAGGCCAATTGGAAATTTTATAAGGACCTCAATAGGTCATTCGCAAGACTTTTTTCATAATTTTGCAAAGATTATAGAACATTCAAGCAACGATAAAGAATCAAGTGAGTAGGAGGATCTTGATTCATTCATATAGAGTCAAGACTACCCGAACAACAACTAATTTTGTTGTAAGTATTACGAAATAGAACATATAACTAGCAAACATAGGCATTGGTTTCTCATACCAAATCAGGCAATCTATTGAGCCATTTTGTCCTTTGCATCTTTCGTAATATCAAACACATGATCTCTTTGCATATCGTGAATTTCTAGCCCATTCAATGATACTCACATAAGATCATCTAGATGTTCTACGTCCACTTAGTATTTTCATCGCCTTAATGACAAATTGCATAGAGAACCCGCTCTCCTGAACAACAATGCTAGATGGAATAATAAAAATAGCTTGGAACGGATTCACTAAATATGGGAAATTATCTTGCCAATCATTCATTTTCCAAACAAATGCCAAGTTCATGCACAATATAACCATATTTTCTTTTTAAAGCTTCAAAGCCCCTCTAGTGTGTTTAGTTTTTATTTGTGAGGCCTTCAATGTAACATTTTATCTTGGAACCTTCAAGGATTAGGTGTGAGTCGTTGTAATAGAGTAAATTGTAACTTGAATCAAGAACTATCTTTGTCTTCTATAGGTAGACTTGATATGCTATGTTTTCAAGAACACCATCTTAATTCGCGAAGAATGGTGTCGATTAGAAACAATTTACTACGTGGTAGTTGGATTTACAAATGGGTTTCGGCTTTTGGACCCTTTGGTACTCAAGGTGGCCTTTGTATTGCTCTTAGAATACAATGACAATTTCATGTGCAAGCTAAAGGAGTCTTGCACGGTGGTAGAGTTCAATATATGCTTATTCTTATTTTTGGAAAATTGATTGGTTTTTTGAATGTCTATGCTCCAAATTCTTCTACTGGAAGAATTCATTTGTGGAATATGTTTTTGCAAGATCTTCCTATGGCACAACATTGGTGTATGTGTGGTGATTGGAACATGATTGAAAGCCCTACTAATAGATTAGGTGGATCTTTTGTTACTATCTCGGGTTTGGAATTGCGTGAGTGGGAGAAACTAATTTTCCAATATGAAGTTACTTATTTGTGGCATATACTTTCTCTCGCATGCATGATTCCTTGTTATATTCACGTTCCAATCGAAGAAGTGTTGCTCTCAATTTGTCCCAGAATAGATAGGTTTTACGCAAATTCTTTTTTTTGGGATCATGGGGGATATGTGGGTATTATATCTGGCACTTCGTTCTCTGATCATTCTTCGGTTCTGCTTAAATTTTGTATGGACAGCTGTCAAGGACACGCCAACCGTAGACTCGGATGGAGCATGGCTGATGGAGCTACGATGGTGGTGTGGGGCCTGAAGCATAATCTCTTGAGAAGACTAGACTCGTTTAGTTGTTTGTATGTACATGATTTTGGCATAATCGGCGAGATGTTTGATGTGGAGTTGATGAAGTAGAATGTATGTTTTTGGATAAGGATGAGTGATGAGAGTGTTGGGGGCCGAAGCATATTCTCACGAGGAGATGAGGAAACAAGATTCATTGTATTGTTGTGTGTGAAAGATTATGGTGGTATTCGACGAGATGGTTAATGTGGACTTAATGAAATAGACTTTATGTTTTGGATAAGGATGAGTGATGATGGTGTGGAGGTTGAAGCATATTCTCATGAGGAGATGAGGATTTAGACTCATTTTATTGTTTATGTGCGGGAATTTGGTGGTAATTGACGAGATGGTTGATGAGGACTTAACAAAGAAGTTTTTATGTTTTTAAAGGACGAGTGATGAGGTGTGGGGCTGAAGAATAAGCTTAGAAGGAGAGGAGGAAACTTGACTTAATTTGTTGTTGTATGTACAAGAATTTGGTGGTGATCCGGCGAGATGGTTGATGTGGAAAGAGGAAGCATAGTTGTTGAGTTTACAGTCACGAAGGTGAAATGTGGTTCTAACTTCTCTTAAAAAAGCACATAACATAGTTGATTGCCTTCGAATCCGAGATGCACATGCATGGAATACATTGTTATCTACCTTGAAAGCTTGTGGTAGTGTTCAGTTTTTTGGATAAAGATTATGTTGAACAAGAGCAAGTTGAAGAAGTATTGAAATGGTTCATAACTATGACCTGCGAGGGCTTGTTTCCGAATAGAGCTACTTTTGTTGTTGTCTATGGATATGGATAGCTTGCAATGTGTCAATGGAATTGCTTGAATTACTGGATTGTTTTCTTTGCTTTGGAGTACATAGATTTGTTTCCTCAACCATTGTCTTACACAAGACGGGCTTGGGGAAAAAATACTTTGTATGTTGTAGCCATTATGACCTTTTTATATAACTAATGTAAGGATATTCTGTTTTGGAAAAAATATGACTAGGTTTGACTTGGATGCACATGTGCACAACATGATTAAAGAACAATGTCTTCACCGAGCTTACAATTCCCCTAATGAGTAGTAGCTCCCATTGAACTACACATCCATAGAAAACCATAATGATAAATAAGAGTAACAAAGTTTTTTTAAATAATTCATTAAAAGGGCAATGCCAAAACTATTTTGAAATTTTAAAGGTTACAAAATGCCCTTCATTTTCTCCCTCGATTGCATGAATGTAAATTTGTAACACTTGATATTGACCTTGACATTCTCATCCCATATTGTTGCTTTTGAAAACTGCAGTCAAGCATGGTTGAATTTTATCTTATCAAATATGGTGTCCTTCATTAGGTAACATTGGAGCCCATTAGAATGTCCTGAGCATAAAATTGTAAGAATTTTCCATTTTTTTAGGCCTTCCAATGTGTCATGACCCCTGTCCTAGATAATGAACATTAAAATTTGACCACTATGATAATAGATCTCAACGAAAAACAATTTATTCCATAATTTAGTAATCACAACAAAATATAATCAGTCCTACATGTATTAACTATTGGGGGAATCCAATGTGCACATGGATATGCTAGACCACTTGAACATTGGAATGACTCACTTACGCCTTTGGAATGGTTTCACCGCCATGTATTATGCATATACCACCCTTCGGTGTTGCGACGAAAGCGATGCTTATTTATTTGAGCATTTTGGAATGCACAACAAGCAATCACGTAAACCACGATGATCACAACTAACACGATCACACTTAGCAAGGCAATTTTCCTCCATGGTTGTTTCACATTGGCTAGGACACTAGCTCGACACGAGTCACAAGCGTAGCACAAATCAGTTAAACCATTGCTCCAACGTGAACAATCAGGTGAAGCTAAGCTATTGCTTGGATTGGTCCACATGGTAGTGTTGTTTGGCTCGATCATTATTGTGAACCCACAAATTTCTGGTGGGATACAACATCCATGCTACACAAAACATATTATTCAAATCAATGCACAAATTTGGCAATCACCCTCTTTTTATGCGAATTATTGCCTTTTAACATGACAAAAACTTCCAAGTTTTTTCTTTTCTGTGTATATCTTTGGTCTTTATGAATCATGATGCAAAATTAAATGATAAAGAATTGTGTAGAAAATAGGTGTCAAATGATGAACAAAGCATGCTTCGACATGTGAAATGGCCGGAAAAGTGACATATGAAGGGCTACTAGGTTGGGGCACAAACGATGATTCTTAATATTGATTCAAATTCTAGATACAAACTTTGTTCTTTTCTTTCGAGTTAGTTTAGGAGGCATACATCTCACAATGCATGGTAGCATTTGTCTTGTCTCACTCATTTAGTGATTCCTTGAACTTGCTTCACACATACACAATAATAGAAATTGTTTTTTTTTTTTTTTTTTTTTTCAACATGGTAAAAAGTTTTTAAAATTTGGATATATTAAACATAACAAATTTGGTGGACATGCTTTTAAATTTTGGATTTATTTAACATTACAAATTTGGTGTACATGGAATTAATGGTAGTAACAAATGTAATACATAGTCTCCTTTATAGATAGATTTCATTCCACAAAGTTTTCCTTATGTTCCTTGAAAATTTCTTAGGGTTTTTTTGTTGGGGCTCAAAACGTTTAGGGTTAGGGCTCAAAAACTAGTAGGGGCAAAAGGCTTTGGATATCTTTTAGGGTTAAAAAACCTTCAGTGTTCTACTTTGAGTTTCAAATAACTTTTAAGGTTGGGGGGCTCAAACACGTTTAAGGCTTAAAGGCTCAGAATATCTTTTACTTCGGGTTTCTAAAAACTAGTCTTAATGTTAGGCTTGGGCTACACGTATTGTTTTGGTTCTACCATCACACTTGGGTTTTTAAACCTAAGGGTAGGGCTAAATTTGGGATTTTTACACATACACTTGGTTTACAAGTTAATGCTATGTATTTTCAAATAAGGGTAGGGCCAAGTTTAGGATTTTTACCTGCAAAGATGAGAGATCTATGGCATAAAAATTGGAGATACTTTTGACATCTTGGTTCACCTCTTTGCATATTTTTGTGTCCTGGATACAACTCTCAATCTTGGCCCAACTCTTCGAATTCTCGACTTGTTCACGCAACCACCACGAGTAATCTTTCACCTCATAATTTGTTTGTCCAACCAAGTCCCTTGGTCCGTCTTTTGTCACGATGAACGTAAACACAATAAATGAGAGAAGTAGCAAAATGATGAAAAACATAATGAAGAGGTAGATGTAGAGAAGCCACACTACACGATTGAAAGCACCAAGGCAACCAAGAAGAGAGATAACGAGGATGAAGAGGCCAAGGCCAATGATTGACCATTGGAGGAACTGCATACACTCGGTGCTTGGCCTCGTAGCTAGCCATATCCCGCCTCCAATGAGAGGGATTGAAAGCAAAAATGTTGTGATGTTCACCACTCCCGTGATTATATTGCTAAGAGGCATATTTGTTAGTGGAGATTTGTGTGGTTTATTATTACATCCATGTCTTTGGTAGGAGATAAATAGTTTCCTATTTTTTTTCTATTAGTGATATATCGTTTGTGTTGTGTGAATCCACTCCTTATAAACATCTTTGCTCTGTCCCTTTCTTGAGAAATATCTTTGCTTCTTCCTTTCAAACATAAACTTTCCATTTCTTCAGAAATAAAGTTGTGATTACGTTCGCAGGATTCCTCAAATCTATATGGGACCAAAAGTTGATACACCAAATAGGGGGTGGGGATATAGGTATCCTTACACACATGGAACCACATTACCCTAAACCCTAAACCCAATTCCTGGTGTCCACTCAATATTATCCACCAAGTCAAGCTCATATTTATTGTATATCTAGATTCTAAACTTTATTGAGGAGGCACCCCCTTAGTCTTTGCCTCGCAAGTGGCATCAACTAGAGCCTACCACTTCTACTCATATACACCGTTGATCATATTGCATAGGGTTGAGTCAACTTTATTTCTATCCTATCTACAAACTTTGTTGGAGCTATGACTCAATGGCATGATTTAGAGTCATGCTCATATATCACCTTGAATAGGACAATAAAATACACAACTCACCAAAAACATTATTTTCAATGTATCTATATGAGAAACAATGATATGTCTTAATTTTGAACAATACCAAAATATGTTTGGTCAAACAATGCTCATGACTAGTTAACCTTAGTATTTTGCTAATAACCTATTTAATAACTGAGATCATGGCCATGGAGAGGATTGTGGAATATAATTTGAAAACGAAAATAGATTGCATCAATTTCTAAGAATCACATAGTAGTATTTACAAAAGCCCAAAAAACACACCAAAGAGATCGAGTTCTAGATGGATCCAAGCAATGAATAAGTAGTTTTGACGAAGCTGAGATGGATTAGAATCCCTTTATGATGTGTTCAATATAATCCTTGGATGGTTGAAGGCTTTTTGCAATGCTAATACATTATAGCTTGGGGTTGTTGAGGTTAAGGCTTATGCATCATATTGTGTATATTGCACCAAGCTACAAAACCACGTTTTTTAAATTAGTAAACTGTAATCGCTCATGCATGTTAGAGTCCACCCCTCTCTCTCCAACTTGTGCTATTGCTTCCAAATGACTAAGCTCACATTTCTTTTGTTTGAGTCAAGGCATCAAGACACGACGAGGAAACTCATAGAGTATGCAAGATTTTCATCAAAACTAATCATCACATGCTGCTGCAATGTTGGACCTTTGATCATGTTTGGCCTTCCTTTCTAACAATAGGGACTGATTCAGTTTGGGAATCTCAAACTCAAACCATTTTAAAAATTTCAAATGTAAACAAAATTGAACCGCAAAACGTTTAAGCCAAAATAGTTTAAACCAAAACCATTTAAACAAAATTGTTGCTATACGCACATTTCCCTATTTTCCCCAATATGTACTCTTAGTTGTGTCATTCATTAAGAGTACAATTCTAAGATACTAAGAGTCAAATTTCAACTCATAATGTTTCAAGTTCGTCCCAAGGGAAATGTTAGACCACTTTGAACAAGAATCATCTTTATCTAAATCTTTCTCCCCCTAGAATGATAATATACCATCATGATTTAGTATCTAGTTATATAAAACAAGGCACGGATCATCCACATAAAAAGATATCATGTTATCTTCATTTACTAGAGTGGGAGCTTACTCAATAGTGAGCACTACGAAATATGAATAATCAAGAACTCAATATATAATTACGTGTCTTGTTTTCTCACAAACACAATGTAGACCCAATTTCGATAGATGATGCAAACGTCCCTTTTCATGTGACCACTTGTAAAAGTTTCTTTTTCCTACTTGCTTTTCTTACTTCATTTATGCAACATAGTAGTATTTCCTAGGTCAATTTCTTTTTCTTTATGGATTGCCAAGTAAGGATGGATTATGCACATTGATACACTTTCAAAGTGATAATATATGGGTATCTATTGATGTATACATGCACACAATCCTCCAAACTTCAAAGCAACAATCTTGCATTTCATGGGTGTGACAATGGTCGGCCCACCATCATATGGTTGATATGCGATTAAGATTCATCCCAGTTTAGTATTATTGGATTTGTATTGCATACATATTTACATATCATGATTAAGAACAAACTCACCGCCTTTATTGGAATGAATGCTTTCTTGGAGAAATATTATTTTTATGGAACGGATCCTTGTTGCATTAAGTCATGCAAAGAAAGACTAGTGCAATCGATTACTACAGCGTGCAAGGACATGGCAAAGGAATGCCCCCCCCACCATCCACCAAACAAATAATGAAACAAATGCCTTTAGTGATGAACCACAAGCATGCAATTAGGTAAATTGACAAGGATGCCACAATTTTTGTTGTTTGACCACCTATCAGCAATATTGCCTAAAAGCATGTGGTAGCATTAGAGCTACATTAGCAGGCAATGAAATTCACAAGGAAATTGTACAAAAAGGTGTTGAAAGAGATTATTTCATTGGCAATACATTAGTAGATATGTATGCTTAATGTGGGTCACTTGCCGAGGCATAGGTGGTATTTTACAGGCATTCAGTCAGGAATGGATCTAACACGTTCGCGTTCACAAGTGGAAGGATTGCGCATTCCACTTGTAGAATCTTCTTAAAACGAAGCAAATACACCCTCTCTACAATAATTGGATGCACTAGTAACACATGTTCCTCAACTTGATAAGAATTTGCAAATATAAAAATACATGATAGATCTACGAGTGGAGATCATTAGAAATCATGCAAGTTTAGACATGTTGATAAGTTAATGTATCTAAATAAAGTTCAACTATGGCTCAATATGGCACTATTGTGCGACAAGGGAAACACTAACTTAAAGACTTATATTAATTAGGTAGGTTTTACAAAATTATGAGGTGTACTTGTATCCATACTAATAAAATGAGATATAATTTATACTTTGACCCATACGTGCATGTATGTAATTGTCGAAAATGTAGGATAGTGCACATTAGGATAAGTGATTGGAATAACTAACTTATTAAAGTATTCAATACTTATATTAAAAGTTGATCTAATCTATTCCTCAGTTTGTTCATATGGGATCAAACCATATGTGTATATAATTGTGCACAATGTAAGGCAGTGAACTTTAGGATAATGTCGTGGAAATAACAAACCTATTAGGCTTTCATACCTGTATTTAAAATTGATCTACTCTATTGCTTAGGTGATTCACACAAGATCAAACTCCGAACGATAACGCAACTGGAACCATTATCAACACACTACACAATCTAAGCAGCAATGGAATAGAAACATAATAGTTTTAACAATATAAGACAAAGATCCATAATAACAACATGGACAGTCATGGCAATAATTATAGGGCCATGTTCTGTTAAGGTTAGCTTGGACCAAAATCAGCCTCCATTTAAGCTAGTTCATGTTTCTCCATAAGTTTGGTAGTCAGCTATGCACGCGGTGAAACCAATATCATAAATCTACTAATGAGGTATATAAAAATAAAATTGAAACATATAGATGATTATAAAGAATAGAATCCACTAGGTAAAACCCAAAATTTGTATTAATAATGTGAAATCTTAACAAATCGTTAGTGTCATATTCTTTATAGAGTCTATTACATAGCAATCAATTCATCTACGTCATTTTCTTCATCATCTTGTGTAGAACTGTCTTCGGCTATACGTGCATTGGTTTCCCCTGTTAGCCGGGCCAACGAAATATCTTCTATAAGCTCATCATCAAGCTCTATTAGCTCTCCCGGTTCGCCGGCTAACGGAGGAATAGGCTCTCGCGAAGCGGGTTGAAACCTTTCTGTATTGGCGAGGTTCTTTGCACCGACCTCCTCATCCTGGTCTGGGTACTCCCACAAAGCCTTAATCCGCATATTAATAAATATAACTTGGTCCTCGTCCTTCTCCAATGCAACTGTATTCCTAAACAGCTTCAATGCACATGCTGACGTAGTTCCTATGATGTAAGTAACAAGAAGATTTAGTTGTCAAACGAAAAAAGTGATTGGTTATCTCAAGATCGTTACCCTAGTTCGAGGAATACCTGTGCCAGAAAAGAGATCTAATATCCAGTCTCCTTCGACAGAAAACATCTCGATCAAGCGCATCATAAGTCGTTGAGGTTTTTGGTATGGGTTGACAAGTCCCCGTTCTGTCGTGGTGACATGTCGCAATTTCCGAGTCACTGCTGGATATACCAACAGATTTGAACCTCCCACTTCATTAGAATGCTCTTTGATTCTCTGTTTTTTAATTTCATCGAAGTAGCCAACCGTTATGTATTCAATGGCATTAACGAACCGAAAAGTTGGCCCTCTATTTACATTGGTCTTGATCCTATAAAAAAGAATTCATAGAGTTAAAAATAGATTCAACAACCTTAAGAATTGCAATATAATGAAAGACACCTATAAATAATCCTTACCATGCAAGGTTCTCGATGCCATGGCAACGAGATCTCAAAGCTTGAGCTACCGAGTACCCTTGGTCCATACTATGAAAGACAACTATTCGCCACAAGGATGCGGTCGTTAGCTCAGCGAAATCCTTGACCATCTTCTCCAATTGTTTAAACCTAAACGGTTCATCGTCGTATGATGACCCAGCCATTCGAAATCCGTAAGGAATATCCGCAATCATTAGCGTATATTCCTTCTTTGGCACCTTCTGGATCAAGTCGATGACATCACCGCAAACCACATTGTAGTAAAGATCTCTCGTAATATCTTTCTTGTGGCTAAATTTTTTAAACGAGCCATCTTCCTCCATTTCGTACGCCTTGACTAAGCGACGATCCTTTTCTTTTCTGGCTCGCTCGAGATGTGCAAGGAAGGATGTAGGGAAATCGTGTATATCCTTAACTTCTCCTTGTTTCTTGCCTCGACACGGTTTCTAATAGAAGCAATAGGACATCAGGTATTATTATACAAGCTCTACATATGATGAAAGGGTAATGAAAAAATATCAATACTAACCCAATCCTTGAATGCAATAAAATACTCTGATAACGCCTTATACGAAGACGTTAGAGGATAATCCTCGGTCACTTGTTCCCAAGTTATACATCCAAGTTGTTTCATCATTACTTCTTGGATCTTCATGTACACCTTATGACTGTAAAATTAGAAATCAAGATTAGAACTTTGAATTACACCAGATAGACTACAATTTCAGTATTTGAAAGACTTACTTATTGAACTCGGTGACCATTTCTTCAAGGCTTAAATCTTTCGCCACAACCCTTGACAAAACGGACACAAGAAGCTGCTCGTCCTTAATACCTTGCATCGCTCTCCATAGAGACAGCTTCATGTCGTCTGCCGCTTCTTCAATTGTCAAGTCAATTTTCTTGGCGGCTTGTGACTTTAATTCTAGTTGAGGGTCAACCCTACATTTCTTTTGTCGTTGACCCTTTACCTCCTTATTCTCCCACATTGAGAAGATTTGATCTTGGAGGTCCCATACTTCTCCATCTCTAAACGCCAATTGAAACCAAGATTCATACTTTCGAAGACCATCGGACCTAACATTATCATCTACCACAATGCCGACTTCATGCAGACATTGACGTCGAAGGCCTGGATGTAACTTCACACCAAACTTTTGTTTCACATCTAAATACTCGTGGTGGAAGAACCGGATACGCTCAATAGACGACATTTTCTGCCTATAGTCATTATCATTATTATGGTCCCATGCCAACAGCTTAGCCTCTTCGGTTGTGAGCCCAACATATATTTTGCACTCGGCATACTTGAAGAAGAAAGTGGTTGGATGTTCTCTTACAAGTTGTCGACGTGCCTCTGCTGAATGCGATCCACCAATGACAAAATAATTATATTGATCATGCTTTCTGATATCAAAATCTTCAATGGTTTCACATTCTTCAGGATCCACCATAACAATAAAAGGCACCACTGTGGCATGAGGATTAATTTTCATTTTCTTCTTGAGATTTTGAACATGCATGCGATGAGGCTCTCTAATCTCAAGTGGTCTTCGACCTGTTTTTTCATCAATAGGGGGCCGATGGATGTGTGTTATAGGCAAATTAAATACTTGCCCTTTCCTGACCAGCTTCCGTTGCATTAACTCTCTTCTTATTTTATTCTGCTCGGATGACAAAACACCCGAGGCCAGCTCGGCTCCTGGCGTCCCCTTATTATCCTCTTCTTCATTTTCACTTGTCGAATCCGTATCCGACATTTTCGTTGTCTTCTTCTTGGCTGGTCTTGACTGGACTTTGGATACCTTTTTAGTGGCCTTCAAGTGGGAGGGCTCTTCATCTCGTAGAGTTACATGGCCTTGTATATAAGGCCTCAAGGTAACAATCAGGTTTTGTGAGTTATCAAGTGCTTTTTTGAACACTTCAGGCCCACAAGATTCCTTTACTAAAAGATCTTCTGAAAGGAACACCCTGCGTACCCCCTTGGAGCACTCTATCATTACCAGTATGTTGGCCGAATCTGCATCTTCGTAGTCAAATCGTAGAATTCGGCCATACATAAATGGAGTTTCTTTTCCTAGCTGCCCCTCACCCTTCTTCTTTGCTGTATACAATACGACTTTTTTCTTTGAGTCAACATATTGCATACACCATTCCTTGTCCGTTAGATCTCGGTCAGGAAGGTCTTCGCCTCCAGTAGCGGCGACAATTTTCTTTTGGCTTACATCACTATGGGGCTGAGATTTTGTCTCTTCGTTAAAGAGAAGCTTTTTTCCTCTCTTCATGGTCTCCGGAGTTACCTTGGTCTGGGCTTCGATTGGAGAACCTTGTATGCGAAGCTTAATTTTCTTCACGGGTCGGTCTGACAGATTCTCAAACGACCTATTTAAGAAAGTATATGCAAAAACATAAGTTAGACAGTTACGTAGATTGAAGTTGTTATTATAATGAAGAACAGTTTCTAGGAGCAGTAACATATTCAAAAATCTATTCTAGGCAGGGCTATTCAACCTAGAAAATATATATCGTAATAAGTAAAATGGGTTATATATTCTTTTAAATAGTAGGTATGACTTACATAGATTCTAAACCTATATTGATGAGAATTTGCCATAGTGAATGCAATTTGTAGATCATTTTCTACTATTTTAAGCTAAAGTAGGTCAAAAAACACCTATAATTAGAGCATGTATTTGTTTAGAAGTAAGTAAACTCAAAATAAAAAGACTGATTTTGACAGACAATTTGATAACATTTCCACCCCGTAAACGATTTTTCTCTCTCAAAGGCTACACTTTAAACACGAACTCGATACGGCGTATCGAGTTCGTGTTTAAAGTGTAGGTTTTAAACACGAACTCGATACGCCGTATCGAGTTCATGTTTAAAATTCAAACTTTAAACACGAACTCGATACGCCGTATCGAGTTCGTGTTTAAAACCTATACTTTAAACACGAACTCGATACGGCGTATCGAGTTCGTGTTTAAAACCTACCCTTTAAACACGAACTCGATACGGCGTATCGAGTTCGTGTTTAAAACCTACACTATGACTACGAACTCGATACGCCGTATCGAGTTCGTGTTTAAAACCTATACTTTAAACACGAACTCGATACGACGTATCGAGTTCGTGTTTAAAACCTACACTTTAAACACGAACTCGATACGGCGTATCGAGTTCGTGTTTAAAACCTACACCATGAACACGAACTCGATACGCCGTATCGAGTTCATGTTTAAAACCTATACTTTAAACACGAACTCGATACGGCGTATCGAGTTCATGTATACAATACAAATATTTATACACGAACTCGATACGGCGTATCGAGTTCGTGTATAAATATTTGTATTGTATACATGAACTCGATACGCCGTATCGAGTTCTTGGGAAACGAAACATATTTACAAAAATGTCCACAGTGTCAGAGGCCTACCTGGACTCCTCGCGCTCGACTCTCTTGGAAGACATGGTTGATCGTGTTGTGTGGAGGCGGAGATCGCGCTTTCGTGCTTTGTGCCTTGAGTGCTCTGTGTGCTCTGTGTGCTCTGTGTGCTCTGAGTGCTCTGTACGCTCTGTACGCTCTGGTGAGTGAAATATGATGAGGTCTTCCTATTTATAGGGATTGAACCCATGGTTAAAGTAACCATAGTCATCTTAACCAATGTTGGTAACTTTGAGGATAGTTAGTTTGTAACCATAGTCACATTAACTATAGTAACTTATGATTGTATTAATGATTACAAAGGCAAACTAATATATTGATGAATCTTTTATACTCATAACAACCTACAATCACTTCAAAGGTTATGAAGGAGACAATGATAGAGGTTCATGAATGTACCAATGATTGATTACTAAAAGCAAAAATTTTTATGACTCTCAATAGTTATGTATTAAAGATGTGGGCATGAATTAACTAATGATTGATAAGTCTAACATTTAAAATGGTGAGCATTAAAGAATCAATGAGTGAGACGTTCTATATCAAAATGGGTGTCATTAATTAGCCAATGATTTTAACATTAATCCAACATATTCAACGCTTGTTAATGATTAGTTTTATATTTTACTTGATTTAACATCATTTAGATCTAGTTTATATAATGATTGATAATTTAAGTTAAATTACTTTATTAAAAATAATTTTTAGATGTATTGTATTTTAATAGAATATTACATAATATAGACATTCTATTGATTTGGCTTTTGTTTAGAGAGAAGTTTATGTTTAGGGAGGAGTATATGGTTAGAGAGGAGTATAACTTAGAGAGCCCTATCTAGACCTTAAGCCATGAGTGAAGATTCACCGTTCTCGATTGAAGAATATTGTTTGTCATCAGACCCATCGTTTTCTACTGAAGAGTATTGTTTATCAACAGAGTCACCATATTCGATTGAAGAATATTGTCTTTCGACCGACTCACCATATTCTATCGAAGAATATTGTCTGAGCTCATCTACAGGGAATGCAAATAATGACACATGTGAAGAGTTCTCTATTGAAGAATACGATATTAATAAAGATACCGGGAATGAAGGAAGTGCCCAGGAAACATTGAATAACATTGGCGATGGTCAGAACAGAGAATTAGACTGTAACAAGGTTACACCAACCTCTATGCAGGAAGAGAAATCTGGGAGCCCTATGCATATTAGAAGAATCCCACGAAGAATTCGTCTGGCTAGATTTAGCTTGGTGACATCAGATAAACAGATTGGATTTGATGTCAACAAAATATGTTGTGCCCGTGGTTGTATGTCTATGATTGGAAAATCAAAGTTGCGAGAATTAAGGCGATACTATTTTTCGATGACCGGTGATGAGCAAGACACTTACCTCGGATCACATATGCAACTAGTATCTGACAAATGTACGGGGATCAAAGTATCATTCGAGTATTATATCTTCCATGCGCAACAGATATGTAGAGTTGCATTCAAAATTGTGTTATGTGTTAGTAACATGCGGCTACATAGAGTACAACAACGTCTACTTAGCGGGGATCAGATGCTCAATTGTAAAGAGGTTCCAAGTATGAAAGGTGCAATTGGAAGACTAGCTATTGGCTGGATGAAAACTTACTTTCAGTTAAATTGTGAAGTAATGCCCACTACAGGTAGGATGCATCTTTCTGATAATTATACCCGTCGGGAAGTTTATGATGTCTATCGATCTGAAATGCTGGGCTCACGTAATAAGTCTATCACCTATAGCCAATTCACAAGATTATGGAGAGCTCGGTTTTCAAATGTTATTATTCCTCGTAAAGTACGTATGGGTTATTGCTCCATTTGTGCAAATCTTAAAAGTTTGGCTAAAGGTGCAAAGACATCAATGGAAAAGGATACGAGTAAGAAGTTACTACAAGAGCATCGTGAGGCACAATCCTTAGAACGAAGGAAGGCGATGCATCATAGAGAGAAGTGTTTGAAGAGGCCTGAACAATACATGTGCTTAATGATAGATGGCATGGACCAGAAGAAGACATGCTTGCCGCATATGCGGAGGCTCCCCAAAGATGTCAATGATGAGTGCCTTGTTCAAATGCACTTGGTGGGATGCTTGGCTTATAATAGGTCTGTTCGACCTCACGTCTTCATTACTTACCCCAATGTTCACAATGACCCTAACCTAACAGTTACAGTGATTCACCGAGTTTTGATGTCTTGGGGACAACCTTTCCCCCCTGTTCTATACATTCAATTGGACAATACTGCTAGAGAGAACAAAAATTCAACTGTATTTGGCTATCTAAGTATGTTGGTCAACCTAGAATTGTTTAGGAAAGTGAAAGTCAATTTCCTTTTGGTTGGCCACACACATGACCATATAGATCAGATGTTTAGCACATTCTCCAGACAGTTGTCTCGGCATGATGCTTTCACTTTACCTAAACTATTTGATGTCATTTGTGATGCATATACACCACGCCCAAAAGTGTTACACTTGAAGGAGGTATATGACTTTAAGAGATATATATTAGATGGGGGTGGTGGGAATGTTAAAGTGCTTGCTCAGTTAAACAATATAAGTTTCAATCACATTTTTTTGATAAAGAAAAATGGAATAAGTGGTTCTACACTTTTGTATGCTAAACAATATTCATCTTCTACAACATGGGAACCTGAAGGTGGTTGCCAGTTATTACTTTGTATGCCGAGTACATTGTCCATGGAGCTAAGCAAATGCCAATTGAGAAGAAAGGACAGTTGCAGAGCGACTTGGTATTAGAACAAAAACGGTCATGGCTCCAAGCCTTAGAAGAAAAAAGAAAACATATTGAGGCCGCCAAGAAATATGCCACACAACAAGACACGTCATGGTGGGATGTATTTTATAGTGATCAGAAAGAAATTATAGACAATTGTGTATCTGTTGATAATTGGAATTTGGAAACGCCATTCACATGGTCGCTGCAACATGATCGCGTAAATAGAAGTCCGGAGCGACTAGTAAATGCGATTAATGACAGCTTGGTCCATCCACAACAAAGAGACATTTATGTGGGACCAAGGATGACCAAAGCAGCCGAAGCTAGATGGCAAGGAAATTTGCATGAGCTCACCGCGGGGATGTTGATTGCAACGCCGGCTGATGAGAACTCACATGGCCACCAATTTTGGGTTGGTAAAATTCTAGAAGTGCTAATGCATGAAATAGATAACACGATCAAGTCTATAAATGTTCATTGGTACAACACTAGAAGTGCAAATGCTTTTACAGGTAAGTATACATTGGAGATGATTGAATGCCAAACAAGAAGGGGAGGTAGGAAGAGGAAGCGAAACATTCGTAACACCTCGACCCTTGATATCTCTGATGTGGATATCATCGTGTACGACTTCACACTTACAAAAGCCGGACGATTAAGGAAGTCAACAATAGATATAATAAAAGAAAAATTACCAGGTCTACAAGGTGGCTCGAGTCAAAGGCAAACGAGATCTGCTACATATAATCTAGAGTCAAACCATTTGGTTTATGACGAAGATAATGCACTGATTGGTACATCCGAGGATGATGAGGAGGAATCGTCATTGTATATTAGTTATAGTAGTGATTCTCCGTAAAGGAGTGATCATGAATGTATATTTGGCTATTAAGTGTAACTACATTCCGCTTGTAACAAATCGAGTAATATAAAATCATGTGTTTTGAATTCTTATGATTTCCCAAAAATCGTTTCTTATAAAATAACATTGGTTGTAAAGTTTGTGATATAAATTGAGAATGTATGTTTTTGAAATTCGTCTTTTTTTAGTTACTTCTAAATCACGAAAATAGTGGATTTTTAACCTTTTTCATAGTATGTTTGAACTTGTATGATACTGGTATCAATGTGTTTTGTAAAATCATTGAAAAACCCCTAAAATTTCACTTATCCTTCCATTTATGCGCGATCCTTCCACTTGTGAACGCGAACGTGTTATCTCTTGGAATGCACTTATTGCAGGATATGCGGAGAATGGGAAATTTGAGGAAGTGCACTATCAAGTCTATCAAACGAAGGATTCATGGCTAGCCATTGTCTTACACAAGACGAGCTTGATAAGGATAGTTGCGTCCTTTCCATCTATTTTATATTTTGTAGCTAATATGCTTTTTAAAACTAATGGAAGGATATGTTCTTTTGGTCCAGGATATGTTTCCCTTGTTCTGGATTGAAAATCTCCATTCTTAGGACTAATAGTCGGCGACGGTTCGCCGAACCAAACTGCGTCTTCGATCGCTCATTCTTGTGGGCATGAGCATGGATCCTCAAAATGTAGAAGTTATGTATATACGTATATGATATATATACATATGTATGGCTTATTAAAGGAAAAAGAAATGGAAAGAGAGAGAGAGAGAGAGGGAGAGAGGAAAAATGCGACGACATTTCAAGAATAGTGTTGAAACATGTTTCTGATGTAACTTTGTCCTCAGAACTCCATTTTTATGATTTTTGGCTCGTTGCGAATCTCGTTCAGAGGGCTTTCCAAGGATTATTTGGACGTTATGTTTCATTATAATTACAAGAAGATACAAGCAAAAATGTCATCGTCTCAGGTTAGTTCTCTCAATCTCTATTAGGATGGCTGACACAACAATAGGAAGTGAGTTGATGATTGTTGATGGATGTGGTAGTGATGATGGTTATGAAAATTACAAGAGGCAAAAGTGTATTGATTCTACAAAACATGAGAAAACATCATATGCTGCTATTCTTGGTGGGAAATATGTTATTGGAGATGATTATGATATTGACAGTCATCGTGATTTTGTTAAGGCTTTGCTTTCCGATTTTATGGAAAAAAAAGAGAAAGATGCTAAAGATTGTGTGGAGGAGGATGTTGTTGAGGTGGTGATGGAGACCAACTCTATGTTAGCAACTTTTGACAGGTTCTATGATCGTGGTGTTATTTTGTATTTCACTAGTAAACTTCCTTTGGTATCATGGATTAAGTAGTGGTTGAATTCATTCATAATGCCTAATTGTGTTGAGGATGTGTATGTGGGTCCAAGAGGTTTCTATGATGTAGTTTTTCGATTGTCAAACCACTGTACAGCTTTGATGGGAAAGGTACCAATCTTTTTTGATAGAAGATTAGTGCATGTGATGGAATGGGTTCCAGCGGTGGATTATAAAGATTTATTAAAACAACAATGTCCAATTTGGGTGACCGTTGATTGTAGTAACTCATTCTTTTGGGATTTACTACCAGGATTGATGTCCCAAATTGGTAACATTTTGGTTGCTCCTCATGTTAATTCGTTGAACAAATGTAGATATTGCATGTTATGGGATACAAGTTGTAAACTTCCAAGATGGTTGAGTATCGATACATCTCGATTTGGTTGATTTCGTTTTAAGCTTCAATGGGAAACTTTTGCAGGACATTGTTTTAAATGTGGTAAATTGGGGCATTTTATGGCTGAAAGCCAATATCATGGTGAACTATCCCCAAAAAATAATGTCAAAGGGAAAAACAAGGAAGATGTTGAGAAGGATATTGTTTTGATATGGTCATGGATGAGGGAATATCTCATGGGTTAGAGCGAGATCCTAAAGTTCATGGTCATGTTAGAGGTGTTGGGGAGGAGAATGGAGTATGTAATAATGATGGCCCAAATGTTGAAGATAGAGAGTGGCATCAAGTGAAGCATGAGATAAAAGGGAAGGGTGTTGCCATACAAAGGGGGAAAAAATACTTATTGTACGACATTACCAAAAGATAATTTGAGATTGAAGGAGGGGTTTAAGAAAAATCCTTGGCAAAAACAAGTGCGAAATCAGATATTGTCCAACCAATTACAATTCGATTCTTCAAGAAGGGTGGTACGACCTCAATTAAATCAAGGACTTCATTCTCGTGGAGCCAGACAACAAAACCCTAATATTGGTGGAGGGGATGCAGTACACACAAATCCTTATGCAGCTCTTGAACAAGTAGTTAGTACATTCATGAATACACTTGCTCATAAAGAGCAAGTTCTTACCAAAGGTGTTAAATGAAAGTTGTATCATGGAATGTGAGAGGGGCATCTTCTCCTCATAAGAAATATATATTATGGAAAACTTTATTTGATAAAGATTGGGATGTTTTATGTGCAATTGAACATAAGTGTCATGATTTAGTAGGATCTATGTTACATTTGCGTGGATATTCCACATATTATCCAAGACAATTATCACATTATTACTCAAGGGTTGTCATGATTATTTGTGATTCGTTTTGTCCACATATAGTCTATAATGATCCATATGGACGTTTTTTGGTGATGGAAGTCAAGTATTTTGAGGATTTGATATGGTTGGTTGGAATCTATGCACCTAATAATGCTAATCAACGCATTGAGTTATGGTCTTCAATGTATCCACGGTTATTAGTGGGACATGTTGGTTTGTTAATGGGTGATTTTAATATGTGTGTTGATGCTTCACAATCTACTTTGCGATTCTCAGTGATGGATTCTCCTGAGCAAGCAGTTTGGGACAAATTGGCATCAGAGGTTTTGAAGTATCAAGATGAGGTTGGGTTTACATTTCAGTCTATGCAATACAAAGAAACATGGAGTAGGTTAGATAGAATGTATGTTATGCATGATGAGTCCTTTTTGCCAGAGATGCTTAATATGTCAATTATGCAAGAGGTTGTGACATCAGATCATTTTCCCATATGTTTTGAGTTTAATAAACATGGGGTAGATATGTACAAAACATTGCTTCAACGAGTTCCTTTGAGGTTTAATTCTTCTTTATTATTACATTCTTTATTTGATGCCTATATGCAACAAAATTTTGGCATGTTTTCAGAACAAGTTATTTCAAAAGGATGGCATGCATGGGATACAACACTACAAAACATCAATGATATTCATCGTATGTATGGTATGACTAATGCTAAAAGACGTAGGAAATTGATTGATAAGTTTTCATATATTCTTATGTGATGCAATGTACTATTGATGAATAATCCACATGATGAAGAGCTTTTGGATGTTCAAGTTCAAGTACATGACATTGTGAAGAATTTGTCTTGTCAAAGTTATCAACATACAAGACTACGCCAATTAAAGGAGGGATTTATAGATAATCAATCACAATCTCATATGTTTTTTCAAGGATTAAGACCACCATATGCTCGTTCAAATGTGGTACAAATTAAGATAGGGGATGCCATTGTTGTAGACCCAGTCAAGGTTATTGAGTTATGTATTACTCATTTTAAGAATTTGATTGGGCCAGAGTTAATTATTAATGAGGATGTCTTGAAAGCACGACAAGAGTTTTATAACGTAATTGGGAGTGTTGTGAATACAAATATTTGTCAAGAATTGGATGTTGATTTTGAAGAAGCTGAGGTGGAAAATGTATTGTTACACCTTCCAAATGGTAAAAGCCCTAGCTCGGATGGTGTTACAAATGAAGTTTTTAAGAAGTATGCTAGCATGCTTAAGAGTTCATTCACACAAATGTTTCAACGATGTTGGGATTATGGTTTCATGCCTGAGAGCTAGAAGGTGGGGTTAATCAAATTGATACCAAAGGTACCATCTCCGGAGTCATTTCATCAATGGAGGCCTATTTCATTGATGGGAGGGTTGTACAAAGTGTTTGCAAATATATTATCCAACAAACTTAAGAAGTTCTTACCTCAACTTATTCATCCATCTCAATATGGTTTTATTACAGGTAAAAATATATTGCATAATGTTTTGAATGTTCAAATGGCGACTAATTATACTCGACATACACATCAAGAAATGGTTATGGTGCAATTAGATTTGGAAAAAGCATATGATCATGCTAATTGGTCTTTCCTCTCAGGTGTGATGTATAATATGGGGTTTGGTCCTCGTATGTGTTGACTTATCTTTTTG
The DNA here is from genome assembly GCF_043228905.1 of Azolla caroliniana. Classification (NCBI taxonomy): domain Eukaryota; kingdom Viridiplantae; phylum Streptophyta; class Polypodiopsida; order Salviniales; family Salviniaceae; genus Azolla; species Azolla caroliniana. Next base: position 25,754,665 of record NW_028230438.1, read on the forward strand.
TTAGGGCAAAATGCAACCTCCCGTGTGATGCTTAATGGTGGAGTCACTCCGAAAGAGTTTCTTACTAGATTCGTGTGGCAAGGATGTCCACTAAGCCCATTGTTATTTGATATTGTTACACATCCTTTGTTAGTAATGTTGTCACATCTTGCGACCAATGGTGATATTGTGGGTTTGCATCTTCCTTCTGGTGGACAATTGGTGGCACAAGCATTGACAGATGATTCTTTTATGTTTTTACAAGCCTCAAAAGAAAATCTTAAAAGGAGTATGCAAGTTTGGGATCAATTTGTTTTGGCTTCAAGGTTGTATATAAATTGGAGGAAGTCTCGCCTTATTTCTTGTACCGAGAGTGATTTGGAATGTTTGGGATGGCGAGGGTCAATGATTACACGAGGTTCAATTTATCGACATTTGGGTTATCCATTAGGCATTGATGTCACAAATGTTCAATTGATTGATTGGATTGGTAGTAAATTGAGGGACAAATTTATGTATTGGAAGCCTCAATTATGGCCCTTTCATGCATGACTCAAAGTGGTGCAATGTATCTTGATACCCATGTTATTATATTTGTTGCCTTTACTTTCTTGGACTAAGAAGGCATTACAAAGCATGTTACAACCTATTATTCGGTTCATGTTGTGGCGGAAGGGAGAAATGATGGGAGTTACATGGATTTCATGGGACCATTTGGCTACTCTTAAAAGGTTAGGTGGTGCAGCAATATTGGATTTGGAAAGGCATTTGATGGCTCGTAGATTTACATTATTATGAGATATATGTCAACAAGATCAACCATGGATATCTATGATGCAATATTTTATTGAGCATGAAGGATTGGTGCATGGGAAAACAAAGATTTAAGCATCATGGTGGTCACTACTAAATGGAAGTATTCCTCTAAAGATTCGACATTCTGTATGTGGACAACATTTGGTAAGATCGTGGCAAGATGCATTATCTCTTATTGAATGGGGACCATCAAGTGATCAAGAATATTGTAATTCATTACAAAACGAATTGCTTGTTTATTCTCGAGTGTTGTTTTGGCATGGGAAAGAGAAGTTGAGATCTCAATTCAATTGTTTATTTTGATTGGGAATTGTACATTTAGAAGATATGGTTGATAATGAATCTCAAAGGTTGTCGGATTTTGAAGATGCCAAGAGATGGTTATGTATTCCCCCAAATTATGGATTTATTTGGGAGAAATTACATGATAAACCATTGTTGCAAGGATCTTTGCCATTGAAAACCAATTTTGCACCTTGGGTAGATTGGCGGTTACAAGATGACACACGCTTGTTACAGGTCACTACAAATATATTGTATTATAATGCGATGATATTATTATCTTGGCTATCTCCTAAAGCAACGAATGTGTGGAATGTATATAAGTTAGATGTAAGGTGGTGGAAAATATTACAACGTGGTTGGCATTCCCATCTACCATTTCGTGCAAAGGTATTAATATGGAGAGTCATGATTGGTGGGCTCCCATTAGGTTCGGCCTTAAAGCGACGAGGACTAGGGTCTATCACTTGTTTCTTTTGCACCGTTCCATTGGAGGATAATACACATAGGTTCATTAAATGTCCTATAGCATGTACCATTTGGAAGTACTTATCGGACATTTGACAAGTTTTACCTGTTGTTGTTTGTGACCTCAACAATGGGTTTTTTCTTAATATGTTCAAAATGGATCAAATGATGAGATGGAGATATTGTTCCAATTTTTACGTTATTGGGGTCTACAACACAATTGGAATATACGTAATGCTTTAATGTTTGATAATAGACATGGGGTGAAAGCCTATATAAAGAAGCTTAAAGGTATTCTTATGTGGAAATTTTGGATGTTAGAGCATGTGGGGATCATTTCCTCAAATGCATATTCAGGTTTTTTAGTAGCATTACAGAACGTCCCTCTCCCTACATAGGCATATGATAGGTAGAGGAGACTAAGAAGTGTTGTAACTAAGTGGATTTTACATACAATTAATATAATTGTGTGCTTTTACCCAAAAACAAAAAGAAAAAAAAGAAATGGAAAGAAAGAAAGGAAAATAAAAAACAAATTCAAAACCTCTTTCTTTCCCTTTGTTAACGTGGAAGTGACTGATTGGTGGCCAGAGCACACACATACACGTACATGCCCATACGCTGATACGCGTCCATATACATATGTAGGTACATACCATAGCCGTATTTTATATGTATAATGATAACAAAGACATATGTATAATTTACTCATGGGTGGCACATATGGCGTCATGCTCCTCGGAAAAGAACGTTTAAGTGACTGATTGGTGGCCGGGGCACACACATACGCGTACGTGCTCATACGCCGATACGCGTCCATATACATATGTACATAGGTTCATACCGTATTTTATACGTATAATGATAACAAAGACGTAAGTATAATTTACGCCCGGGTGCCACATACGGCGTCATGCTCCTCGGAAAAGAAGCGCGTGTCATGCGTATCTTCGCAGGCACCCTAACCCCTCCTTCTTCTGCAAACCCTAATTCTACTTCGTCTTCTTCTCGCGTTTCGTCAGAGTATCACTTTTCTTCCTTCCTTCTTTCTGCATCGTCGCCATGCTTCTGCTCAAGCCTTCCTCCATCGCTTCTGCACACCAAAGCTTGTATTCACATTCCCCTATACTCCTTCGCCTTAGCCAGAAAAACTGCACTGTTTCTACGTCTTCTTCTTCTTCGCCATCCTCCATTTCACCTCTGATCGTTTCAATGCGTAGTGGCATTTCTATGGCTGCAATATTTTCATCCTCGACTTCTTCTGATTTCCAAGAAGATAAGCAAACTCTAACAGGCGTAACTTTTCAGCCTTTTGTGGAGATACAAGATCATCTCGTCATGGTTCCGTCCTCTTCTTCTGTGTCTTTAGCTCGCCAGAACTTTAGCGAGTCGTGCGAATCTGCTCTTAACGAACAGATCAAGTATGTTCTCTCTTTACGTTCTCTTCTCCGTTGATTTTTACATTTGTTTTAATGAAAAATCGCCGAAGTACTCTGAAGTTCTGCTTTATTTCTCCCAAATAAACACACCTGGTCAAGAGTATTAATATTTGCTGTTCGAACAAATTTTATAAACCAAAGTTTCTCTCTTTATACTACATTCATGCATTAAAATGTTAAGAGATACCTTCATTTAGCATCCGTTTCTTTCTACAGTATTTTGATTTTAGGTTTTTAAAGTTTTTTGTATTTTCACTGTTCCATTTTATTGCAAAATCTACATTTCCCCCCTACATTTGCAACCTGAGTTTCTCGCTTTATGTTTCACTCTTTCAATCAAATGCCTCTAAAAGTGCAATTCATTTTCACAGTATTGAGTACAATGCGTCTTATTTTTACCATAATCTTTTTGCTTATTTCGATCGCGACAATGTTGGCCTTCCTGGATTTGCAAAGTGAGTAACATTGCTTTGTTTTCATACATTTCTATTTTTTTCCTCTTTGTCGTACCATGTATGATAATGTTTTACTAACCAATTCCAGGTTCTTCAAGGAATCTAGTGACGAAGAAAGAGAACACGCCAAGAAGATAATGAAATATCAGGTCTATATGTTTAAAATATTTTAATAGAATGTGAATATTTGCCTTTAATGTCTTCGTATAATTTCTGGTTTTATATTTAATCCCTTAGTATTTGTTATTACTCTCCTGCCTGAATATCACTATTTTTGGCTTATATCATGCATGTGGTTGATGTTTGAGTAAATCATTGCTGTTTGATGTTATTATTTGTTTGTCTTTAGTGTCTGAATTCAATTTTCAGCATTTGTACCTAACTGAATGCTGATAATTGATGTCACCTTAGTGTGTGTGGAATATTTGAGTGGAATATGGTGATAACTCTGATGGTCAATGTCACCAACCCTACTTACTCTGTGAGTTTATTTGCGCCCATAAGTGGATGCTTATGTCTGAATAGAATACCACAACAATAGTCCATGGATCTTATATTCTTATAGTGTTTTGTGTCATGTCTATAGCTAATAGATGTATTTCGTTTCTTTGCAGAATACGAGGGGAGGTAAGGTTAAGTTAAACAACATTAGCTTTCCAACCATAAGGGAATTTGATGATGCAGAGAAGGGAGTTGCCCTTAGTGGTAAGCTTGAAATCTTGGTTATTTCTCTCCATTTCTTTTTTATTTTTCACACTTCAAAATTTTCATTGGTGCTCACGTTCGTGATTGTATGTGTGTTAGCAATGGAGCTCACCTTAGCAATGGAGAAGCTTGTGAACAAGAAGTTACTTAAGCTTCATAAGGTATGCATTCTTTTTATGAGGTAGTACCTCCTATTTGTGTGTTCAGCTTAGTACTTGATCTTGTCTGAAGTAGTACAGAATTCTTTGAATAATCTTTGAAGTTGCAATGCCTGTTCACAAATAGGTTGCTGAGGTGGCTGGTGATCCACAGTTAGCTGATTTTGTTAAAGTAGAGCTTTTAAAGCCTCAGGTTATATATTTACTGATAATCTTGTACTGATAATGTTTATATATTTTTTGTTTGCTAATAATGAACTCGTGTTACAGGTTGATGATATAAAGAAGATCTCAAGTTACGTTTCCCAACTCAGAAGAATCGGGAAAGGGCATGGTAAGTTGATGCCATGGCAATGAATGATTAAGTGTTCATTTTTTTTGTCCTAGAATTTAAGGTTTTTATTATACTGTCTTTTAATGTTTCAGGAGTGTATCATTTTGATCTCATGTTGCTCTGAAAAGAGCAAACCCTTTGTGCAGAAAGTGAGATTTGATATGATCAAGATGTCTTCCTGTACAAAATGGGAAGCAGCTCCAAAGTGTATATATATATATATATATATATATATATATATATATAGACATGTCTCATAGTACTAATATAGATATATGCCCTGCCTAATCTGTCTAAACATTAGACTTGCTTTGCTTTAGAAGTTGGAAGATATGTGGTTTGAAGTTTGTTAGGGGCCCCCTGAAGAAATGGCCTCATGTAGCAAGTATTAAGTTGATGTTGATATACATGAGATTATTGGTATCATGACCATTTTGGAATGGTTGTTTCAAGCATAGTTCTAGCCATACGTCTCATTCGTGTCATACTCAAACGCCAATATTCGTATCATACTCATACGTGAAAAGGCTCCAAGTATGATTGAAATCCATACGCGGTACATAGATATATTATATATACATATGGTGTATATGGTGTACATAGTGTGTGTGTGTGAGGGGGAGAGAGAGAGAGAGAGAGAGAGAGAGAGAGCGTGTGTGGTCTAGAGAGAGAAGCCCTGTTTTGCATGTGTGAGGAGACAGTGATTGAGTGTATATCTAGACTCTAGAGAGAGAGAGAGAGAGGAGCTATGGGTTTTGTCTGTGTGAGGGAGTATGTAATATGTATATTAGATATCTAGATTTTGTAGAGAGAGAAAATCTGTCAGTTCTCGTGTGAGAGAGAGAGAGTGTGTGTGTATGTGTGTCAGATGTCACTTCTATTCACAAAATATTATGAATATCAAAAAAAAAAAAACCAAAAAAAAGTCAAAAAAAAAAAAAAAAAACCAAACGAATATCGCGTATCATACGCGTACGTTTGCAAACGTTCGCGTACGTCCAGTAAATTGGACGTACGCGAATATTAGGAACTATGGTAGTTCCTAATATTCGCGTACGTCCAATTTACTGGACGTACGCGAACGTTTGCAAACGTACGCGTATGATACGCGATATTCGTTTGGCTTTTTTTTTTTTGACTTTTTTTGGCTTTTTTTTTTTTGATATTCATAATATTTTGTGAATAGAAGTGACATCTGACACACATACACACTCTCTCTCTCTCTCTCACACGAGAACTGACAGATTTTCTCTCTCTACAAAATCTAGATATCTAATATACATATTACATACTCCCTCACACAGACAAAACCCATAGCTCCTCTCTCTCTCTCTAGAGTCTAGATATACACTCAATCACTGTCTCCTCACACATGCAAAACAGGGCTTCTCTCTCTAGACCACACACGCTCTCTCTCTCTCTCTCTCTCTCCCCCTCACACACACACACACTATGTACACCATATGTATATATAATATATCTATGTACCGCGTATGGATTTCAATCATACTTGGTGCCTTTTCACGTATGAGTATGATACGAATATTGGCGTTTGAGTATGACACGAATGGGACGTATGGCTAGAACTATGGTTTCAAGTAGGCGAATATATGTATAAAATATCTTTTGATTGGGACTCGAGAGCATATATACAATTTTAATTGAAATGGAGAAGATAGTTCCCAGACCTTTGCCACAGAAAAATCTCGAAGACATGTCTTCTCCTGGTCTCATCATGTTCAGAATACTTGGTTTATTTTGTTCCAATTTATTACACACAACATTAGTGTTTGTAATTTGTAATCATAAAATACGATGTCCTAGTAGATTACATCCCATGCCCAATATTTGTTGGTGCATTTGTTTTTGGTCATGCATTGTGTTGTTTCTCATGGTACATGCTTATTTCATTGTTAACCGTTAATTATGTTCCTTCATTGTAACCACGTTGCTCTTTCTTCCCATGATGATGATGACGGTGCTTCTCTTACCTGCAATGTTGATCACACTACAATGGAAGTTGGCAAAGTGAAAACTATTCTGTGATTCTTGTGGGTAGTTTAAATACTACTTTGTGGTGCAACACGGGGAGTGGCCCAAGGGCATCAAAATTTGGTATGTCAATGTATTTATGTGATGTTTGTGAAGATCTTGAAGTGAATGTGCATCATTGGTGATCGAATTGTGTGAATTCTGATGACTTCAACAGGCTAAATTGTGGACAATGTGTAGTAGGCTGACATCCCCTTAGTAGATGGCTAAGATTCTATTCAAGACATTGGTGATCAAGAATTAGAGCTCATTATTTTGCAGGTTGGTTAACAAGGGAGAAAATGAATGATTATATCAATAATTGGAAGTTTTGATATTTGATAATTTGATAGTTTTTCCCTGAAGAAACTAACGATACTACGTAGGTAGTGCACTCAATTATGGACAAGGATTCCACATAGGAGTAATGGAATTATAATGAATAAAAAACATGGATGTTGAAATTGCATTTGAGTGCTTATGAGTAAATTTGGGAGAGATTGATGGGGCTAATTTCAGAAGGGGAACCAAAAAGGCTGCGTTGAGAGATGATCTTGTGCACTCGCTCTGTAGGATGAAATGGGTCCCAAAAAATGTATGAATCTCGATCCTCACATACAGGTGTCTTGGGTCGACAAGGCCAGAAACCCTTATAGCGAGTTACTGATCCACAACAAGCTGTATTCACATTTTTGAATCCTGCATTCAATCCCAATTGATCATGATAGTAACGAAAATTTCACTATCTAATGAAAGAAATACCTTTAAACCATTTAAAAGTTTAATCAATTTGTGACATTATCAAATGAGTCTTGATTCAATTCTACCTTTTTTATTGTTCCAAATATAGTAGTTCGTTTTTAGTAAATCCTCTTTCTTCATTTATGAATCTATTAAACATGGTAATCTCATCTATAATATCCTATTGCTTAACACAATTAGGATATTTGGTTTCACAACAATAAGATGTTATTTAGTCGATAAGTGTTTCAATCATATCCTTTGAGTTCATTATTAATTGTAGGATTAAAACATTGTCAAATGAACATCAAGTACTACTTACCAAAGTTTGATGGATTTTGGATCAAATCCATGGCTATGCCAAACACGTTAGAATAGAGAAAGACGGAACCAGGAAGCTCTTGTTGCAACTCTTCTGCCATTGATTTTAGTCTTTGGTTGAAGGTAATGGCCACCTACCAGGATATTAAGGTTCAAAATTCACGTGAGCATGATATCTTATGCAAAAAATATCAATAGATTTCCGTCTCAAATAGTGAATTTCCGAAGCACTAGTAGATCTACAAAAGCAATGATATTCAATCGAGTGGTAAATGTTGAAGTTAAGTAATCAATGCATGGCAATTTTAACTAGGGGAAGTACACCCTTATAGTATTCAGGAGTGCTTAACTCATCTCTTTAGTTACTCTCTTTATTATCTCTGTTAGCTGAGGAAGGAGCCAATCAAGGGGTTCACTTGCACATGCTCAAGAGTGCTTGTCACTCGTGTCTTGTGGTATCTTCTCTTTCTGATAATCCTAGCTTAACACTTTTGAGTGGAAGTTTTAAGATCCATTATTATCAGCATGGTTAGTTCAGAATTAACACAATGATTAGTTGATATATGATTTCTTGTTGCTTTCTTTAAATTTAAGTGTGGGTCAAGTCATCTTTTAAGTTAATCTTGTTGTTATCTTCATTAGTTGTGCAAGGATGATAAAATTAGGGAGTCACTTAGGTAGCCCAGAATTGTTGGTTTGATACTCTCAAGAATTATTGACACTCACTTCTTGTGCGCTTTGCTTGCAAAACGGTGCATGTCCACTGAATCCCTTGCAATGTTTTAATGCCAACCTACCTATGCAAATCTTTGGTGAAAATATTTTATCATGAAAAGGATGCCAATGATTTCATGTTATGTTATAACCCTTGGACAATATTGAACTTTGTAACCTTTTGGTTTTTCGTGGTTGGTGAGTTGTACATGCTAGAACATACACCCATTATACAAAAATTGGGATATTGACGCTGGAGGAAATCATTGGCATGTTTTTCACTACAATTTGAATGCACATAGAGAGGTGATTCAAATCTAACAGTATATTGAAAGCTTAATTCAAGGAGGTTCAAAAGTTAGTAATAATGACCATGATGCCAATTGATATTGCCTATTTAACATAAAATTTGGCACCTGTTGCATCATTTCAATGCATTGGCCCGTAGTATCACCAAGGAAATGTCGGCTGATAACATGAGGCATGCATCCAATTGGACCTAATCCGACAATCAATACATTGCGTGCTCCATATCCATACATTACCTATCAATTCATTAACCACATGAAATAAATTATAATCCAAAGAAAATATTATTATCCAAGTTAACATGATTAACCATATTGCAAACCTAAGCATAAAATATCCGAAAGAATCCTTATAAACTTTTACCTTGATTTGTTCGTTAAGCTTGTAGATAAGGAAATCTTGGAATTCTGGAATTGTGAACTCGATCATGCGAGGGTTGGTTAGGGGCAGAAAATAGTTGCTAAGAAAATCATTTGCTCCGACCGTAATGGAGAAAAAGGCATTTCTTATAATGTTTGATGCCTTGCCCTCACCCACCATCGCTTGTAACTTCTCCACGTACTCACCCATTAATTGCATCTGCTTGCTCATTGGGAAACATTGAATCTAGACATGACATAATGTACACTAAGTTTACCTATAAGGTTATGTGGCATACACCTCAAACTAATGGAGTAGCTAAGAGAAAAAATAGTCGGACATTGTTTGCCTTACATAAGTAGCTATGCACCAATGTCTACTAAGAATGAACATCTTATAGCCACAAACAAAACATTTTATGCTCAAGCACAATGTGAAAGCATTGCCTTTATAAATGATATTAAGAACTTCTGTATATATATGCTTTGCCCTCATTCTCTCTCTCTAGCAAAACACTATAATTGATGTCTAATAGTAGAGCTTGTGCTTCCTAACCTTATGGTAATGCATTTAAGTTCCAAATGATGGGTTCCAAGCAACCTTTGGTATGTTTTCTTTGATTTGGTGAATGATGCTTAGAAACTCTTAAAAAAAAAAATCAAGTTTCAAATTCGCTTTCCATAATCAAGTGTTGAAAAGCTGATGAACGGCAAAATATATAACAATGTTCCAAGAACAGAAAATTTTAAACTATGTTTGACGAAAAGAAAACTTTAAAATGGTGAGGGTTGAACAAACAATGGAGATAAAGTGGTTTGAGATTTGGAACTACATATTGGGTTTGTCAAGGAATGGTCATATCACGTACGGATGTTGGCCTTCATACCTTACCATTATCTATCTACCTATAGCCAAACTTTTAAGAAATAACAACCATCTACCTATAGCCAACCTTGTATTAAATATCTATCCACACCAAAGACGCTGTTCTTTTGATATTAATACCAAAAGGCAAATGTTTTCTTTTTCATCATATCTTGGACATCCCAAAAGTTTGTACCTTCCTAGTGGTTGGCATATGGGTTATTGGGAATATGAACAAGTTCAAGACGTTAGGTGCACCCATAATTGCAATATGAATTATGATTAGGTGTTTAAATTATGGTGGTTAGTAAGGCTAAACCCTAATGTTGCTGCATACTCTCTCATGAATAGTTAACCACCATTAAACCACTAGTGATGTGAGTGAATCTTAATTTTTGTTAGGGTTTTTAAAGTCATAAATGGAAGTAAGAGGGACTTTGGGTGGGGTCTTTGGGGTCTTTACATGAAATTGTCTTCGTAAACATTTATGATTGAGGGAAGTGATTGGATGCAAATGCAAATTGTATCTAATGGCATGCGATTATCCAAGTTAAACCACCAATATATTCTGAGTATGTGTAAAAATTGGGTTCTAGTCAATACAAAGATTAAGCCAGTGTCATTGAGGATGCCAGCTCCAGCCGATGCAAAATTGGCTCCACGAAGCAACATTTCGTGGGTGTTGGTGGGATCGGTATAAGCTAGTGGTGACTCCATGCCCCAATGCTCACCTATGATGAAATCCATCATATAATGATGTAAAACCCAAGTAATAATATATGCGATAGACATACAGTTGAGACTCGATTAAACGGACAATAAATTGCAAATTCTCATAATCCATATGAACAATTGTAACAGTCTAAAATGAATGCTAGGAATGGATTGAAAAAAAAACTATAATAGAGTTCACAACAAGTTACCGAGGAAGTCGAAGAGGAGGCGACCATTGTTAAAACGGCCGGTGGCAGTGTGGCTCGGGAAGTCGATACCATTGGGCAAGAAGTTGGCCTTTGCAATGCTTTTGGGGAGGTGATTGTTCATGCCCACGTCAACTTGAGAGTCCCCAAATATGAAAATGGCCGTGGGACGTTTCCCACCTGAGGGTGTTGTATAGTTTCTATTGTTAGTACTAACCATCCTATCATCATCCAAGGGACCAGCACACCTAATAGCCACAATGAAAGAACTGCACATTATCATTATCATGGCTACCATTAATCCTACACTTCCAAACAACAAATCCCTCCTATCACGTCCATGGAACTCCCTCTCCATGTTAATCATGACATAGAGAAAAATATGTATGTAACTAACTATATACACTAGACTACACTATACTATTTACTAGTACTACCACTATTATCTATCTCTAAGACTAATGGGTTTTTACTCCACTTCACATGGTCATTTATATATACTCTTCTATTAATAGAGTTCCCATTTGTATGTATGTATGTATGTATGTATGTATGTATCGCATGTGCGTATATGCATGTATGTAGAATTTAGCTAACAAAACTCCAAGACAATTGTCTCACAATTATTTGAGTTGATTCACTTAAGTTCAAAAATAAAGAGGGATGGCATTTCTTGCTAATACTTTCCTCTCTCTCTCTCTCTCTCTCTCTCTCTCTCTCTCTCTTCTCAGATTTCTACCGGGGTCCGAAAGTACATACTGCGTGCATTCAATTCTTGTTGTTCTGCAGAAATGATCATAAGTTAAAAATTCATTTTAGCTGTATATCTACCTCACCCGATACATAATACCTTGCTTTTCTTTTTTATTTACCTGTTATGAGCTCTTGGGATCATATACAGTAGACATTCGGTTAAGTGCGTGCCCACTTAAATGTGCCATTCTATTAAGTGCGCTTTTTATAGAGGTCAAAATAGAGATCATAAAAATTTCATTATTTCATGATGAAATTACATAAAACCAAATTGAAACTATATTCTAAACATTCAAAAAACAACAAAATGATCAACATTTAATAAAATTGATGTTGTGAACCACAAAATGAATTGAACTTAGATCTTGCATTCCTACCATTGCATAGGTTGGGTGAGGGTCAATGAAGTGAAAACTATCGATTGGTTAATCAATTAATAGCTCATTATGTGGACTCATATTAGGGGAAAGCTATTAATTGATTAATCGCTCATTATGTGAGCTCACATAAAGGAAAAACTATTAATCGATTAATAGCTCATTATGTGGACTCATATTAGGGAAAGCCATTAATCGATTAATAGTTCATTATGTGAGCTCACATAAAAGAAAAACTATTAATCGATTAATAGCTCATTATGTGGACTTACATTAGGGGAAAGCTATTAATCAATTAATAGCTCATTATGTGGATTCACATTAGGGGAAAGCTATTAATCGATTAATAGCTCATTATGTGAACTCACATAAAGGAAAAACTATCAATCGATTAATAGCTCATTATGTGGACTCACATTAGGGGAAAGTTATTAATTGATTAATAGCTCGTTATGTGGACTCACATTAGGGGAAAACTATTAATCGATTAATAGCTCGTTATTTGGACTTACATAAAAGAAAAACTATTAATCAATTAAAAGCTCATTATGTGGACTCACATTACTGGAAAGCTATTAATTGATTAATAGTTTTTCTTTTATGTGAGTTCACATAAAACAAAAACTATTAATCGATTAATAGCTCATTATGTGGACTCACATGAAGGGAAAGCTATTAATCAATTAATAGCTTGTTATGTGGACTCACATAAAAGAAAAACTATTAATCGATTGATAGCTCGCTACTCTTAGGTATTTTTGTAGCACTATCTCAACCAAGTACGTGGATCGTTTCTCCTAAACCACATGCCACAATTCAAACTAACGACATCACGCACAATCTCTAAACGATTACAATCTAAAATATGTAGAGAATCAGGCCATCTAAACTATCCACAAGACCTCCCTTCTCTTCCGAATCTTTCTCTCGTATTCATAGCATAGACACCAAAAAATAGACATAAGAAAGAAACGTGGTGAGTGACATGGATTGCAGCAACGTGGGAGCGATTATAGCAGCAAGGAGGGCCTCAACGATGGCTGTTGGGGTTGGGCTCTCTCAAAATTAGAACAGGAAAGAAAAAATTGGGATTTTTTTTATTATTACTAAAAAAGCCCTAAATGCGCAGCTCGGTTAAGTGCGCACTTTTCCCTTGCGTTCAAAGTGCGCACTTAACCGAATGTCTACTGTACATATTGTTCACATAAAGTTAGCAGGTTTCGCTACCTTTCACTCCATTTGTGTGTAAAATGACCTAAAAGTATATGGAAGAGGCCAGACCGGCTATAGTAGCAATGATTTGGACAAGGATATTTGAACTAGAATTTCATCATTGGCTCTGGATATAAATATTCGTGGTAGAAGATTAATATATTTCGATTCTGATCATTCAGGAGGACGCGTCCTAACGTACCACACGTAAACTAGTAGGAGTAGTAACTAGCACGTTAGGAATTTAGTGATAGCCATCTCAAAGCCATGTTTGCTTTCACATACATATTGGCTTGGTAAAAGTGTAAAACAGTTAATATTTTGCATGCGGATTACATATGTATATTGGCAGGACAAACGTGACCTCATCGACATTCACACAATACATCCTCACATGATGGTATGAGAGCTAGATGTAGATGGGCATGTCTATGTGTCTATGTGGTGGTGTAGAGGTATTAACAATGGCTCATAATGATAGAAAGAAAGAAAGATATATTAATGTCTTCTAAGACCAAAATTGGCCCATGAGACAATTGGTTCACAACAAGAACGGGGTATTTACCCATTCATCGAAAGTAAAATAAAAAATAGAATAGAATAGAATACACCAATATAGCATATTTTGTAGGGTGTGTTTCTGGTTGGGATTGAATATAAGATTTTAGGGTTATGAACCATTGGATATCTTTTTAAGGTTTTACTTGTTAGGGTCACGACTCAAGGCTCTTGCTTCAAAGGCCAAAGAGATATCTTCCAAGGGATTATGCACAAGAGTTAGGGCTAGTGTTTTTTTATCTTCACAAATGGACAAGGTTAGAGTAGCCTTTTGTTGTGTCTAAAGATAGGGTTAGTGCTTTACCATCACACTTTAAATTTCTAAAACTACTGTTAGGGTTCGGTTTATATATATGTATATACTAGGATTTATGAATCACTCTTTGTGGAATTTTAAGGGTAATGGAAGATCCTTCATATAGGAACTAATAATTTATTCCTTGTTTCATTTCACAAGACAACCCTTGATCTCTCCCCAAATTCAAGACCACATGACTTGTCTACACAAGAATGACAACAAATCTTTTAATGTGTAACAAGAATCCTCAATTATTTGACCATCCAACAATAGACAATCAATTCCCACTGAATAATTTGTTCATCTACCCAAAATGCTTTTCCTCATCTTCCGCCACCATGAACATGAACACATTAATTGAGAGACGTAACAAAATGGTGAGTACCATGAAGACGCAAATATAGGGAGGGCATCCATGATCAAAATCACTATTGAGAACCCAAAAGGGATAGAACGATGTTGACTATGTTGTAAGGCAAATGGTTATATGCAACCAATGATAGGGGAGAAGAAAAGGAGAAATATGACCAAAGTAACCAAAAAACAAACTCTTAATAAAATAGAGATATAAACTAAAAATGTCCAAAAACATCCAAGCATTTTAAGACCCACTTGTGATCACATTGTCAAAGGCTTTAAAAACCTTGAGTCGGGATATTCCGGGTCAGACATTTAAGAATATATATATATATATATATGCAACCATGATTGAGGAGATTGTAAGCAATTACATTAGGATGTTCCGCATTTGCCAAATGATATCACTAAGAGACATTTTCTTTGGAGATGTGTATGTTTGTGTCAGTGTGTGTGATTTATTGTCCATCTTTGATATATCCTTTGTATTTGCCTTAATTTGCGTGGGATCCACTTCATATATAAACCATGGCCATAAGATCACAACCTCATCCTCCACTAGTGTCTTCCACTATCCCCTTAACATTGTCGACAATCTCATGACCTGCTTCATCTAACATTTTAATGCCCATTATTTCAATAAAATCTTGCTTGATCAACATTTTAGGTTGGCACATGTCCTACACTCAAATGTGGAGAAAGGAGAATGATGATAAGATGTAGATTCTTAGAAGTTACAAAAGTGTTCACCTTGTCATGTGAAGGGTTATTTAATTTTCCTAAAAGTAGTAACTTAAAGTAACATACTAAAACAATTTACAATAGTTCCGATGTTTCTAATGTGACACCGGTTTAGTTAAGAAGTTCATCCACATTGTTGTAGAAGTGTAATGTAGCAACATTGATTTTGAAACAATTCTCTACTAATGAGCTTTAGGGTGTCAAGTTCTTTGATTATGGTTTTGATCCATAATCTTTCCTTTGCAATATCACTTAAAGGGCTACGAATACTTGTCATTTGCTTTTCTAAAGACCGTGCCTGATTTTCGGCAAGAGGTATCAAGATCCTTGCAAAAGTAGATATTTGGCCGCTTGAAGATGATTAAACCATAGAAATAAATGTACAGGTATACTTTCACAACACCAAAACACATTGTTAACTACATTGCTATTGTCATTGCTTTTCAGTGAGAGGTACTTGTCATTTGCTTTTCTAAAGACCACGCCAGATTTTCAGCAATCCTTGCAAAAGTAGATATTTGACTCCGCTTGAAGATGATTAAACCGTAGAAATAAATGTAAGGGTATACTTTCACGACACCAAAACACATTGTTAACTACATTGCTACTTGCATTGCTTACATACCATCAATGTGTGTCGCAATAAGTAACACACACACACACACATATATATATATATATATATTATTTAATGTGTCTATGTATGTAGGTATGTCTGTTTGTCTGTCTCTAACCATTAAAATGGTTTATTATGTCTAAATTTAAGCACCCTGGAAATGGCTTATTATGCTGCTCTGTGAAGAATGTTCATAGTGCCTCTTTAAAAGAGGCAAAAACAGAACAAAATTTGCACATCCCAAAGAAAAGAATATTGTGCCTACCAAACAATCAAAATTGTTGACATCCAAAAGAATATCAGTACATGGTAGATGATTCACTAAATTTGTGAGATACAAAAAGTTTGAATTGCAGGAGAAGTACGGCAATGCAGAAAAAGATACAAGTTTCGATCACATATTACATGAATTAATGAGAAATTTACTCCCCCATTAGCCAATAGACAAAGAGAACTGCAAGAGATCCTTTTCCTGAAAACTGAATAAATTGCATCCTTAAATTTTATTCATAGTGGACAAGTCACGTTATTGCTCTAAGTTTGTGGGCTAAAAACAATCCTCGTCCTACAAATCCTCATAATCTTTATTAAGTAGAAGACAAATGCACCTGCTTCCTCAAAATAACAGCTGATAATGGGGGTATATGTACATGAAACACCACCACCCAATGCCAAACTTTGACTAACTTCATAGCAGTCCTTATGACTGTAATGCAGGGCTTTGTAGATCAAATGGCTAGCTTCAGCTTTATAGATAACATATATTTATCCTCCTGTTTTACCATGCTTCATCCCAGATTTGTTTGACCACAATAAGCATGGGAGATCATCTGTTATCAGGAGGCTGGAAATGCTGTACTATCTCTCTTTGTATCAAGGAGTTGGTGATTTACTATAGCTTTAGTTTCTTTCGATGCAGTTTTTTTTCCTTCCCATGAAGAATGTTTGGAAATCATCATCGAAAAAGTTCCAAACATGGAGAATATGAGAGGTGTAGCAAACAATTGCTGATAAATCACAAAGTACCCAAGTTGACCAAACTTGAACAAAGTGATTCAATGTAGAGAATCTTGAGAGAGAGAGAGAGAGAGAGAAAATGAAAGAGGACAATAGAATTTCCAGTTCCAGCAATAATTGTTGTAATTGGTACTGCAACAAAAAGTCACAATGCATCATGGAATGTATTGACTGCGAGAGTGCCATCTCTAGCATCCTACAAATGAAATGAATCATAATAAACTAATTCAGATGAGCACAGCTGCATCTAATGGATAACATAAAAATGAAAGTATATTTGGAACGAATAGGAACAAAAGGGTGCATTTTATTTAGGTAAAAAAAGCATGTTCCAAATAAGTGACAAATCGAAGGAAGTGACATTGTTTGGACATAATAAAATTCATAGGCAAAATTCTCTTGTTCATTATAAATATGGGAAAGATTATTTAAATAAAGTGCTGATACATTGTTTAGAAATAGATACATAAACCATGAACACATCATTTTGTCTTGTTCATTCCAAATATCAGTGACAAATAAAAGGAAGTGTGACACAGTGTTTGGGCATAATAAATAAATAAATAAATATTCATGATTATGAAAAAGGATTATATTCCATAAGCTCTTTTCTTTGCCCATTGATGATAATAACAAAAATGCCTACAGAGAAAAAATGAAAGACAGGAGAATAGACAAAAAAAGATATTAGTACCTGCCATCTGAAGCAAACATTCTTGTAACAAAGAGGCTGTTTGAGGAGCCACGCACAAGAAAGATACTCAACCAACGAGAACAAACCCAAAGCAATAGAGCCCAGGAGGCATGAGTGTGATGCCTCTGTTGCTGAAGCCTGAAAATACCACAAATTTGATATGGCATTACCAGAGAAAATCCCGGGAAAAACTTTACAGCAGAAGATGAGGATGGCAACCGGTATTATCCCAGATGGTGCCCATATTGGAGATGATTGTGACCTTAACATAGGAAGAGTCTCCTATAACTGCCCTGCCCGTACATATACACATACAAGCATAATGTTCACTAAAAACCACAGACCTTGCTGAACCCCGCCTCAGATCTTTCATACTTTGGGACTTTGTATGTTTTCAGCCTTGAGACAGAATTGGCAGGAATGATTTGAGCATTTAAGTTGATTCATAGCATCAAACCCATCATCATCATCATCATCATCATCATCATCATCATCATCATCAAATCCTTATTCATGTCATTCATGATGCTAACATTTTGTTGATCTGGTGATACAACCTCTCATGATGATGCCGTTTGCTTGGTCTAGTGATGAATAGCCAGTTGGGAAAAGAGAAGAGATGGGAAAAGGAGGGAGATGGAAGTACCTCGACAAAATTGCAGAGAGTCTTAGCGGATCCTCGAGAGGAGGTGAGCAGATCTTAGACCCCAGCAAGGGGCAAGCCGAACAGTGGCTATACACGACGGATTGGGATAACAGAGAGCTTGGACATGGTGATGGAGCCTCGAATGGCGGTCGCCAAATCTCCTTGCCAACGAAGTGTCCATTGATGGATGTCCCCCCTACAACAACGAACGCCTTGGAACGAGTCATCTGCTCTGCGTCTGGACTCTGTACTGCCATGATCTTCATGACCTCGCCCTTAGCGCAGAACCGAGGAAGAAGAAACTCCACGATTTCATGGATCCGTTCTGTTGTGGACGCAGGCTTCCTGCAGCACCTATTCTGTTGTGATATTGTACATATTTGAATAGAATTGTTTTAAGTTTTAACCCATGAAGAAGGCCCAATTTTGGTATTATATAGCCTTTAGAAGACGTTAATACGTATAATATTTTTCTTTCTTTCTTTCTAGGGTAAGTCAGAAATTGGAGTATGATCATAAAATATATGTGATTGATCAATGTCATATTATTAGCTAATAGCCAATACCATTTCAATTTGTTTACTCATCTCCTTCAGTTCATTAATTTTCCTTACATTTTCTTGGTTATTAATTGTTGGAAATACTCCTCCTCATCTCCATCCTTAAGATTTTTGAGTTTGTTGGTGCGTTAAGATTTGACAGCCATGAGTAGAACACCCCCCTTCTGCTTATGCTTATGTTTGAGTAGAATACCACCATTAACAAGAGTGTATTATGGAAAAGAAAGTTTTACTTAGTTGACATGCATTCAATGGCGGTCCAAACACCATAGATCTCTTATTGTCTTTCAATTTCCTTTATGTTTATAGCTTATGGATTTATTTAGTTGCTTTTCAATATAGGAGGGGAGTAAAGTACCCTTGCACATGTGTTGATTTTCTTCTCCTCTCTGATGGAAGACATGTGTTGGAGGCCTCTTATACTACACCAAATCCATTGTTTGGAAGAAGACAAGGTTTGGTCTACTATATCTTCTTTAGTAGTTTGGATGTTATGGAAGGCAAGATATAAGTGTGTATTTCAGAATGTCAAACCAAATGCGGTTGAGTTAGTCAAGGAGATATGGTTGATGCTCGTGCATACTCTAACAGGTCAATATGAGGCAATACATGGTGAGCTTGATGTTGTGTTTCGCAAGCAACAACAATTTCGAGAATTTTGGATAAAGGCAGAGGTCTTCACCTATTTTGGGGACAGAATAAAATGGAGATATGCTCCACCAAGATGGCTTTTTCCGCCCCCTGTCTTAAAAAGACCATGTATGAGGGTTTCGGCTACTAGACATGTCCATTCATGTGGGTAGGAGGGTTGTAATAGATTGTATGGATACTTTGTAGCCTTTGTAGCCTTTGGGCATCTTTTCATTAATACCACGATGAATCTTGACTTAAAAATAAATAAAAATAAAAATAAAAATAAAAGTACACTTGCACAACGTTCTAACCGTAGCTGATTTTGATGATGTAGATAAGCGAAACACCCTCAATGGTAAGCTTGAAATCTTGGTTTTTCTCATTCCTTCACTTTTTCCTTTTTCATTCTGCAAAGTTTTCGCTGGTGTTTGCTATCTGGATCATGCAAACTTTTCATTGGTGCTCACGTTCTTGATTATATGAAGCGTGTAAAAGGAGAATTTAGTTTAGCTTCATAAGTTGTTATTTCTACCATAATTTTAAAAGTTTATATATAATTCTCTTGTTTTTTAAGTTTTAGGGGTGTACCATTTTGATCTCATGTTGCTAGAAAAGACCAAGTCATTCTCACTTTGGTCCAGAAAGTGATGTTTGATACAATCAAGATGTCTTCTCATAACCATATGGAAAGCAACTCCAAAGTGTATATAAATGGGTGGATAGATACACATATGTACAAGTAGTAGCAATATAGATATATGTATGCCTTGGCTAATATCTGTCTAAGCATTAGACTTGCTTTGCTTTAGAAGTTGGAACAAAAGCGGTTTGGAGTTTGTTAATGGTTCCCAAGAGAAGATGGTCTCATGTAGCAAGTATTAAGTTTATGTTGATATTATACATGTAATATCCATGAGATTGTTGGTATCATGGCCAGTTTGGAACACATGTTTTTAAAATTTGTGGTTAATAGATATCTATATGTGCATGTGTGCATGTAGATATATATCTTTTGTATGGGAACATGTATACTTTTTCGGATTTAAATGGAAAAGACAAAGTTCTGATGGTTGCCACATATAAATGTCATGTTTGGAATGTTTGGTTTATTGTTCTCCCTTTCTACTTGAGAAAACATTGGAATTCATCATTGGTTAATTGAAATATATTGCTGACTGCATCAGCCTCATTTAATGCATATTTTTTGTTCTCTAGAGTGCATTGTTATTTTTAATGAATCCTTATTTTTGTACTTCTGTTTGTTGTAAGCATTCATTATGCTGCTTTTCTTTCCCATGATGATGATGGTTGTTTTCTTTCTTGCAATGCTGATCACGTCCCAAAGATAACTGACAAAGTGAAAATCATGTTGCAATCCTTACATGCCTACCGTCAGTGTGTGTGTGTGTGTGTGTGTGTGTGTGTGTGTTGGAAATTATTACTTGGGATAGTATGGCCTTCAATACATAGCAAGCAATTCAACATTTTGTGATCGAGGGCCTCATAGCTGTATTTTAAACCACAATATTGGTTTAAAGACAATTTATGTGGCCAATAATTTGGTTTGTAGGGGTTAGACCTTAGCTTCAAATTAAAAACAACACTATGAATTATTTATGTGGTCAATTTTTTTATTTCAAAGGCCTTTGGATGAGGTTGATTGCGTTTAATGGCTATTATTTATGGCCATACATAGGGTTCAAGGAATTATTTCATTCATTGTAATTAAATTGCCTAAAAGTTGTTGTGGGGTTATATTAAGATCTTGTTGTTCAAGAGTTACAACTCATTAATTTGCCCATTGGATAACATGGGAGGGGATAAAGAATATGAGTGATTGTATAAGTGAGCATAATCACAACATGGATATTTGACAATTAGAAAAGCAAAATTAGTTTCATTAGGAAGAATAACTTCACTCACTAGGTAGTGCACATTGGTAGAAATGCATCGTACCAAAAAGATTTGATCAAGGATAGTGGTGAAATTATAATGAATAAACAAGGACATTGACATTGCAATTTGGTATTTAGGAGTATAATTGTGAGAGATTAATGGGGCTAATGTCTGAAGGGGGACCAAAAAGGGCGCGTTGAGCGATGATTTTGTTCACGCGTTCTGTTGGATGAAATGGATCCCAAAAAATGTATGAATCTCTATCCTCACAAATTTTCATCTGGGGTCTACAAGGCACAAGAGACCTATATTGAGTTCCTCGTCCACAACAAGCTGTGTTCACATTTTGGAACCCTGCATTCATTCCGAATCGATCATGATTCTAATAAAATAATCACTAACTAACCACACCTATCTTTAAATCGTTGGTTGAATTCATATCATATAGCTAATTAGTCTTAAATCAAGGCCATACTTTTTAGTATTTAGCAAGGTGTATTTATTGATTATTAATCCATTTGTATAACTAAGTTAGTTGAATATGTTAAATATATCTTCGATATTCATGTATATTGATTAACATCATAAATATTTATGTCCTTTTTAGTCTCTTTGTTAATTATAAGATTTAAAGATTGTAAAATGAATATTAACTACATACCAAAGCTTGGTGCATTCTGGATCATATCCATGGCTACGTCAAATGCATTAGAATAGAGAAAGAGGGAGTCTGGAAGCTCTTGTTGCAACTCATTTGCCATTGATATGAGTTTTTGGTTGAAGGTGATAGCCACCTATTAGGAAATTAAGGTTCAATATTCATGTGAAACATGAGAATATATGCAAAAAATATTTGTTGCTTTACATCTTAAATAGTGAAAGTTTAAAACAATAGTGAAATCAACCAAAGCAATGCTAGTGGAGGTTGTGGTAAATGTGAAAAATATGAAGGTGTGGTTAGCAATGCATTGAAACACAAGGGGAAGTACGTCCAAAATTATGATAGCCAAAATTATTACAAGAATCTTCTTGAAAACATCTATCATGACTACGAAGAGGCCAATGATTTCATTTCATAACTTATGTCATCATCTCTACAGTGTCATTCTAAGGTTTTCACTTTTCGTAGTTGGTGAGCCTTTGTGTGCTTGAACTTGCACCCATCCTACAAAAGTTGGCATTGCACAACCCTAAGAATGCTTTCACATGTTTTCCACTACGATTACATGGGGGGATATGAACAAACATGGGGGGATATGAACAAACATTACATGCTTCTATTTGTAACTAGCTAACTATTGCTAGTCCTTGTAAGTAAGGTTTCGGTAGTATTGAAATCCTATTAGAAGAATATTCAAAAGGCATTAATGATGGAAATGATAATAATTAATATTGTCCATTTAAGTAAACATATAAATGGGCACCTGTTGAAAGTTGTCAATACACTGGCCATTGGGATCGACGAGGAAACGTTGGCCTATGATGACAGGCATGCATCCGATCGGACCTAATCCAACAACTACAATGGTGCGCGCTCCATATCCATATATTTCCTATTAATTGATTAACCACATGAAAGAAATTATAATCAAGATTGATTGTTAATCATGACACCAATCTACATGATAAACCATGAGAACTGTAACTAGAAGAAATGATATGTTTACATTAATATCATCCCTATAAAGTTAGTACCTTGATTTGTTGGCTAAGCTTGGTAATAAGGAAATCGTGGAATTCCGGAAGTGTAAACTCAAGCTTGCGAGGGGTGGCCGGAGGCACAAAATAGTTACTAAGAAAATCATTCGCTCCAATGGTGATGGAGAAAAAACCATTGCGCACGATGTTTGATGCTTGTGCCTCACCCACCATTGCTTGTAACTTCCCCACATACTCGCCCATTAACTCCACCTGCTTGGCCATTGGGAAACGTTGGATCTAGCAAAGACATAACATTCAATAAGTATACATACAAAGTTTTACAATATACCCCTCAACATAATGGAATACCCAAGATGAAAAACAATTTGACATCACATGCCTCATGTAAGTAAAAATGAAAACTAAGAATCCAGATGTTTATGCAAAAAAACAAAACACGCCCTAAAGCAAAGTCGTAAAAGCGATGCCTATATAAATTACATACGTTTTTTTGTAAATATACATACACGTACATTCTTTGTCTGCCGAGAAAAACACGATCAACATTGCTCTACTAATCCAATGCACGTGCTTTCTAACCTCAGATTTATGCATTTTAATTCCAGGAGATGGATAGAGTTCTACGTAATAATGTCTACTTAGCTTCGGTCGATGGCACTAAAAACTCTAGAGTTTCCGTTTGCATTAACGAATTTTTACTTTCTACAATCCTGTAAAGCTTATTAATTAAAAATATGAATATTGGAAGAAAAGAAAACCTTTAACCGGTAAGTGTACAACAAGCAATCGAGATGAGGTGGAAACACAAATTGGGCTCAGTAAAAAAGGTGACACTCAATTTGTGCTCTAAGTACGTACACTTATGTTGCCTTTATCCTTTATCACTAAGGTGCATCTACCTACACCCAGCTATTGAAGAAATAACTACATATCTACCTACATATTAGCCAACCTTGTAAGAAATGACTCTCTATCTACACCAAGACACCTTTGGTTTCTTTCTACCTTTGCCCTAAAGGCTAGTGTTTTCCCTTTCCACCGCATCTCAGAACTTTCCCAAGAATTTAGTGTTGGCATGTGGGCTCATTGGTACCATGAGCAGGTTCACACGTTAGGTGCCCTCACAACATGAATTATGACTAGATGCATAAAAAGTTATGGTGGCTAGATCGACTAAACACTAACAACATTGTGTTGCATATATCATCTCATGAATAGTTAACCCTGATGAGCCCATTAGTGATGTTAGTGAATTTTATCTTTGGTTATAGTGATTTTCTTTATAAGGGGTGGGATATTTAGACCTAAATGATATAGATGTGGATGGGAATTGGTTGTGTTTTATTAAAGTTTGGACAGAAGGCTTTTGGTGACATTGTGAAGCTATATAGCAAAACATGGCATGTGATTGTCCTCGTAAGTTCAACCATCAAGCTAAGTTGGCCTCGAAATAAATTGGGTTATAGTCAATACAAAGATAAAGCCGGTGTCGTTGAGAATGCCGGCTCCTGCGGATGCGAAGTTGGCCCCACGCAGCAACATTTCTCCGGTGTTGGCCGGATCAGTATAAGCTAGTGGTGACTCCATGCCCCAATGTTCACCTATACATAAGTATTATGTCCACACGAGCCGAGTATTACAAGCCAATTGACGCATGGATATTAATGGACTAAACTTACAATGATAATATCTTAAGACTTATACAAACAGAATGTAGTGAAAAACATTGCAAATCAGATTTCATTCATTAAATGGTATAGGAAATGTTACCAAGGAAGTCGGAGATGAGTCGACCATTGCAAAAACGGCCGGTGGCAGTGCGGCCTGGGTAGTCGATACCATTGGGCAAGAAGTTGGCCTTTGCAATCGATGCCGGGAGGTGATTGTTCATACCCACGTCTACAAGTGAATCTCCGAATATGAATGTTGCCGAGGGACGTCTACCTCCCGAGGGTGTCCTAAAGCTAGTATTGGTACTAACCATCAGGCTACCATCATCTAATGGACTAGTAGAGCTAAAAGCCACTATGCAAGGGTTGCACATTATGATGACCACCATTAATCCTACATTTAAAAATAATCCATTGATCTTACAATGATGGAACACCACCATCTCCATATTCTTCATCATGTATAGAGAATATGTTTCTAAGTAGCAGCCTACACTATACTTCTGTTGCTGCTCTACTGCTCCTGCTGCAAAAAATTGGTGCCTCTATAGAACACTGGGGTTTTACTCTAGCTCATAAAATGGTCACTATATACTCTTTGAATTTATAGAGATCCCATTTGTATGTATGTATGTGTGTGTGTGTGTGTGTGTGTGTGTGTGTGTGTGTGTGTGTGTGTTGTCTCCATCAAAATATTTCTTCCTTGTTAACTAACTACTCCATCACAATCGTCTCATTATTTGAGTTGATACACTAAGGTTAAAATAAAAAGGGTTGTGTTTTCCTGTTCAGACTAGAGTGTAGGAGGGAAGGCTAGGAAGCAGTTGTAAAGCAACCGAAAGTGCATCATGAGTGCATTGAATGCTGCTTGTTATTGTTGTTGTATGGAGGAGCAAAAAAATCAACTACATACTCCCTTTCTATGTGTATCTAGCTCACTACATAATATATTACTTTCTTCATCTCTTATCAACTATAGGATGACCGATAAAGGTCCCCTCCATCCCATGTTGTGCTCCTACCACCCACTCCAGTTGTGTGTATTGAATCCAAACGACCTAGAAATATCTCGAGGGACCCATAAAAAGAAATAGAAAACTTCGGATGCCAAGTAGTCAAGGCTTTTAAAAGCTCCCCCCCTCTTCATATCTGTAGCATTTGTTTCGAATACGGTGCGGTAGATATTCTCGAATCCTATCGGCTCAATGGTATTTTAGAACACGAGTATCAAGGCTACCTTTCGAGATAGTGACACTTTCACCTTTTCTTGTTCTAATAAGTGAAACATGTAATGGAAATGATTTCAACAAAAGATGTTCTGACTGGAATGCTAACATTGCTTTTGGAAATAAATATTCGTGGGAGAATGATGACGAGAAAATATGTAGTGATCATACACCTCTAGGAAGACGTGATGTAGCATAAAACATGTAAACTTGAGTGGTGGGGAGTCAAGCCTAGCACCTTGGACCAACATAGGACTAAAGAGGCTGTAAATTTGGTTGTTGCCCGTCTGAGAGCCATGTTTTATTTTACATATTTGCTTGGTAAATGAAAAATCTAAAAGATAGTATACTATATGGTGGGCACTATGCATGCATTGCTAGGATAAAGGTGGATTCACCGTCACTCACACAAAATATCATGACATAATAATATGGGCTAGATGTAGATGGATATGTTTGTGCAACATAGAGTCCTCGAAATGGCTCACACTTCTAGCACAAGAAGAACATGCCATATTATGCTTTCCAAACACTTTCTTTAATGCATGTATGATTTGCCAACTCTTTATTGTTGAAGTCTCTTTATTATCTGAGTGCCATTATTCACATATTGTTTTGCTAACACTTTACAACAATTTGCTTGCTAACATTTTGTTGTTGGGGGTTCTTTATTATCATAGAGTATTATTATGAGGTTAGTTTAGAGCTGAAAGAGTAAAATATATTGTCGGATTCTCTCGTAATAGTTGAAGTCTCAAAATGTTGCTACAATAAATGTAGTATCAATGAATAAAACGATTTCATTTTATATATGTTAGGTCTATTTATCTATAATAGCCCACTAGATATATAAAGCTTATGTAGCATTTAATTGTTTCCCTAAACAATCAATGATAAACATAGATACTTAACAAAAATTACGGTGTTGCAGTTATTTGGAAAGGGGAACCCCAAACCCTATGATGAATTTGCTAAGTAAGACTTCAAAATATTCATGTGTATATGCAATGTAGGACAAGCTCCAGAAATTTCCACCAACTACTTGGAAATGTTTAACTTAATCCATTTATGTGTTTGAGCATATGTAAATCCAACTCTTGCAAGTTCATGGCTCGATAATGGCTAAATTTTCCTGTTTAGGCTTGTCACCTTTTGTTTGATTGCACATGTACGAATACAAGTTTACATTTGTGTGTGTGTGCATGCCTCTATGTTTGTATGATGATGGGTTATGGCGCGTGATAAGAAAAGGGAACTTGTGAGAACGAAACGTGTACTTTAGTGTCAGGAAAGATGCTTTTTGTAACTAAAAGTTTTATTAGCTTTTAAAAAAATGCAGGCAATGTAAACATGTCCCACACACATTAATGGCACCGATATGTCGGGTAGTTCGTATATTACGACGCACAATATCATAGGATAGTTATTAAAACCAATAATTCAATAGCCTCAACCTTTCTACATTTGTGTTTTACACAAGTAAGTCCCTCGAGGGAACAAGTAACATGGGCCCTAAAAGGAGTATATAATCACAATGCCTTGGAACAACATCGTGGCGATTTGCAGGAATAACTTCATTTCCTCGCATAAACTTAGTCAACAAATGGTTAAACACCACTGCATACGTTGCGTGAGAAGACTAACCCTTAAGATACATGTTATTACTCACCATTAAGCATCCTTTCTCATTGATGACCTAACAATACATTGAATGTGATTAGTTTCCAATACTAGCATATATGACATGGCAAGGAATCTATTTAATGCCTAGAGAATGTAGTACCAAAGTAGGCAATTAGCTTTATTTGTAGCCGTATTTATAAGTGGCATCTGAATATACGAGTGTCCAAGAGGACATATATTCCCCTGTATTTGATAGCAAACCTAAGGTAGAGTTTCAGAAAGACTTCTACAAACACTAAAATGAAGCAATAGAGGTTGATTCACCTCTTCAATAGTTATCACATCAGAATGGAATAAGACGATTCGTGGAGACACGATGCCCCTCATTTGATACTTAGACATCTAAAAGAATCTTTCATATTTATGTGGATGTCCCAGAGAAAGACTTATTATGGTCCTTCTCCGAAGTCAATATGTATTATGACAAGATGCATCGTAATGAGTGTTAATTTAGACCATCATCCAGAATGAGTTTGGACTCTTACACTCTCATACTGCATATCCACAAGCATGTGATATATTAAGAAGACAAGAAATATTCACAATTTACATATTTATAGGACAACCAACACTATTGATATTAAAAAATATCCTCCATTGGTATTAAAATTAAGGTAGGAAGAGGCAATATACAAAATAGTCCACTATTACAATGAATATTACATATCTTGTTATTAGTGATGTCCACGAGGCACCATCTTTAATTGGAAAATTGTTGAACACTCATGTAGCTTCAACAACCCATCCATATTTAGCATCCATATCAAGCAAGGAATTGCCACCAACAACATTGGTTTTAAAAAAACCCCTCTTTTACAGGCTGACTACGGATTTCTTGGCCTTTATCAATGGATTCTATGCCATTGCAAGCTTGAAACCCAAAGAAAATGTTATCACATCCGGAGACACTCCCTCAACTTGTGAACAAGCTTTTATAAGGGCCACAAAGCATGACAACAAACACCTTCTTTGTGATTATGACTCCAATTATTGATGAACCAATATGCTTTGGAATGTGTTAAGAGAAGAGATTTTTATATTATATTGGTTATATGTAAAATTTCCTCAATGTGTATGTCAAAATGCTTATCTAGTCATTATCCGAAACCATTTTGTAGCATACTCTTGCAACTGTTTATCATTATTTGTCCTTGCATAATGGAAGCTTTTTTTGGAGTACTAGTGTGTATGGATGTTTGACATCATAAAAGTGATACAGTTGATTTTATTCAAATATATTACTTCAAGGTGACTCATATCATATGAGTGGATTTGACAAAGTGCAAAAAGTTTGGGGTCTTCTTACCTCAAATTCAAAGAGTAACAAGAGAGTGCCATATACCGAATAAACTTATTAATAAATGTGTAACATGGAACATGTAACCTCCTTTGAGAGTAACAATCGACAACGGTTCAGTTTGAGCCGAACCGAACTACGAAACCACGGCTTAACGGTTTAAATAGTTCGGTTTTAAAAATTTTTAATTGGTTAAAGAAATGCAAAATGAAAACAAAATTTGATGAAAGCATAAAAAGTTTCCACCAAGATCTAAAGCTAATCATAAATCATATTACATGCATGAAAAGGAAACTGGACAATAACATTATCCTAAGCATATCTAGTTGATTTCTTCACATTTTCTCTACTTCGTTACAATTATTACAATCTTGCACTTTAGTCACATTAAACAATTCACATGAAACTCCAAACATATAATTATGGTCTCACACACATCTTTATCGAAACAATCACCAACTTCTTGTGTGATAACCATTTGTAAAATAACCTCAAGAAAAAACAATGACATATGTTTCCCTTCCCAATATGATCTTGTTATCATTGATTAGAAGACCCAAGAATTTGTTTAACATACCATGCAATGCCATTTTTGCTCTTTGCAAGGATGTTGATAAGGTAGAAAAACATAGAGAGTGATGGAGAATTAATTCTCAGAAATGTTATCATGGGTTGCTATTTGTATGTGCAATTAAATTATGCACATGATTACTTCCCACACAAATGTATTGGGGATTTCTCGTTACCATGTATTTTATTCTTATGTCCAAAAGTGTGAAAGTATGTACATGTGTTTTGTTTAGTCAAAGGCAAGGACATCCAATCACACCTTGCACGGAATATAAGTGTAGACTAGACTTGTACAAACTCATCGTTACCAAGCTTATTTTCTTAGATTCAAGAAAAACAAATAGAGTGACGATGCACGTGATTCTAGTAGATCGAATAAAGAAAAGAAAGGAGGTACTAAGGGAAGCCATCCAAAAATGATGTAAGGAACATGTCTAAATGTCTCGTCAAATCCAATTATGTAAGGGAAGTAATTTATGTTTTTGCAAGGTCTCTTGACGCTTGTCACTATTCAAGCATTATAGTAAATTTACATTCTAATCATAGTGGCCTCAAATTCCGTTGAACCTTGTTGCTTTCATCTAAAAAAACATAAAGTGGACTCCTAAATTTTCGTTTAAACACTTTCAATGTACTCTCACATCTT
Organism: Azolla caroliniana; assembly: GCF_043228905.1. Lineage (NCBI taxonomy): Eukaryota > Viridiplantae > Streptophyta > Polypodiopsida > Salviniales > Salviniaceae > Azolla > Azolla caroliniana. The sequence continues at coordinate 25,784,673 of NW_028230438.1, forward strand.
AGGCTTAACTTTATCAATTCAATAGTTACACATCTTTTAGTACAATATATGTGCATGTGTCTAATTCAACTTTTCAAGGTTAAAGCATTACTCTTTCTTTTTTTCCAAAAGAAATTACTACTTCCATTAGTTAAGTCTATGTACATAGGATAATATACAACTCATATCTTACAGGCAAACTTGCATGGCTACAAAGAAACCAATATATATAAAGGAATCGACAAAAAACTCATAATCACTGCATCATCCAATGAGCATACAATTACTCAGCCGCACACCCTCAACGTGAGCCTCATACATCCCTAATTCAACAAAGACATTTTCCAATCTCTTCATGTGGCAACACCCATCTATATGTTTGGTACCTAAACCATTATTTTTTAGCTATTGTTCTAACAATTGAGGGTCTTTAAATTTCATTCAAAGTTGCCATCTCTAAATACATCTCGTAGAGCCTTAAAATTTTATTTAAACTTGCTATCATCTCAAGAAAACCTCATGTGTGCTCCATGTATGCTCCTTTAACATCATTGAAACATGTTTGATCTATTATCGCATCTTAGGCTTAAACTTTATCAATTGAATAGTTTAGGCTAACCTTTTAGTACATGTGTATGCATCTAATGTTAGATATAATCAATTATCAGCTCCAAGTTGTAAATCTATCCCCATATGTGCTCTTAGAGTCCACATTTTGTGATAGTGCCCCAAATGAGGAGCGACTAGTGTGCAACTCGACCATATGGGTCGATAAGGTGTTAATCTAGGAAACCATAGATGCGTACAACACAATGGATTTAGGAAAGAGCGAAATAGGTAATAGGATTGGCTAATAATGTCAACTAGAATATTTTGTGGGCAAGTTAGAATGTACATAGTCTTGAAGTATGTGTTATTGACTTCAAGATAAATATTATCTAGCACTAGCCTGTGTTTAGGGAGTTGGGTCATATTAAATGACAAGTTAGTTGATAGAAAAGGAATATCTCCACTACTATTAAGTGACTTGCACATTTAATGTTATACTCAGACCAAACATAGAATATAATCCACTTTCTTGCACAATGGTTGGATTGATCATCAGTCCCCACTAATTTTGTAGTGAGCTGCAGATCCCACCTAAGCTGTAAGGTGTGAGCGCATAGGTAAACTACCATTGTGGGCTACTCTCATATTTAATAGAAGTTTTGTTTTCATATATCTATCTTTGTGGTTGTAACTCTATATACCTATCTAATCGATTCTCAATATTTCTAACATGGTATCAAAGATGAGAGGATATAGCTCGACGGTGCATTCGATTACTTCCTTCCAAGTATGATGGCATTGTAACAAGAGAAGGAAGGGAAGATTCGGCATTTGTCTCTAGGACTAAGGGTAAAGGGGCATCCAATTCAAACAATGCGAATAAGATACCAAAGAAGAAGAAGTTGAATGGATCGTGTTTCTACTGTGACAAGAAGGGTCACACAATCAAGGTTTGTCGAAAGAAGATGGGGGATGAGAAGAATGGTTCTAGTAAGACTTCTTGGACAGAGCACGAGTCCGCCAACAATGTCGTATATGAGTTTGAGTTATGGGTTGCAACTGAAGAAGTGTGTTCTTCAGTTGACACTCAAGTTGTCGACGACTCTTGGATTCTTAATAGTGGAGCATCCTGACATATGACTAGTAATCGTGACTGGTACAACTCTTGGACACCTCTACAAGAGCCCATCAATGTTGTGGTCGAGAACAATGCTTGATGTCCATCCAAAGGAACAAGAACCAGCTCCCTCAAAACAACGACCGACGGGACAAAGCATCTCTCTCAAATGGTGTACTTGCCAGTAACAATGGGCCTGGTTTCGACTCAAACTGAACCGAACGGTTTATTGGTTCAAAGATAAATAAACCGTTTGGTTTGGTTTCAAATGTTATGATTTGGTTTGGTTTCGGTTCGGTTCGATTTTGAATTTCATGGTTTATCGGTTTCGGTTTATGTGGTCCGGTTTAAAGGTTTATAAGCTAAAAATATTCTTAAATTTTTATCACTAGGTTCTAACTTTCAAATTTTAATTAAAAACCTCTAGGCTCTAACTTATTAAATTTTATAAGCATTATAAGTAGAGTGTCCTTTTGATGTATGATTATCAAATTTATGATAAGTATGATAACCAAATTTATAATATGTATGATGACCAAATTTATGACAAGTATAATGACCAAATTTATAATAAGTGTGATAACCAAATTTATGATGATTTTCTCACACAAATTCATAATATGTATGATAATCAATATCTTTAAAAAATGGTTTGGTTTGGTTTTAATTTTTAATAAACCAATTTGGTTTGGTTCTAAATTTTCTGTAAACGGGTTGGTTTGGTTTTTATTATAAATAAATGGTTTGGTTTGATTTCAAGTCCAAGAAACCAAACCGAACCAGGCCCATTGCTACCTACCAGATCTCAAGAAGAATCTATTGTCCATTTCTACACTAACCGACAAGGGTCTTGATGTTCGATTCACGAAGTTGGGTGTAGAAATAACAGATTTTGCTGGCAAGGTTGTAGGAATAGGGGTAAGGTGCAACAATCTTTATGAGCTGAGCGCGTTTACAATTTCTACATACCACAACACAAGTATTAATACAAAGCAATGACATGCGAGATTTGGGCATCTCAATGTTGTGTTGAAGTAGATGAAGAAGTCGAATATGGTAGTTGGGTTGTCAACCCTATTTGACTTAAGACATGTTTGTGATGCTTGTATGATGGGCAAGCATCAAAGATCACCCATTCTAAAAGATAGTCAAAATCGGACAAAGACTCTTCTACAACTAATACACATCAACCTCTCTGAAAAAATGGTGACTCTTGCAATGGGTGGATCTCTCTACTACATGGTAGTAGTTGACGACTTTAGTAGAAAGATGTGGGTTTACTTCCTTCAGGAGAAGGCTTGTTGAGAATCAAACTCAACTTCTTGAGTGTGGGAACACACTTTAGGATACTCAAGTGTGTGAACACCTCACCTCCTTGTATAGTAACTAGTGTGTCATAGAAGTTAATGTTCTATGACACATATTCTTTAAGTACTTAAGACTCAACCTCTTCCCAAGAGGTGACTCTAGTGAGAGAATCTAGAGAGAAGGTGACTACATAGGCACCTTCTCCTTCTTTTTGTAATGTTTCCCTCTCTCTCTCTCTCTCTACACAGACACAATTCTTCTGTTGCACAGAATCCATCCGATTCTTTACAAGGCTAAAGCTTTTAAAATCCTCAAAAGATGGCATAAGTTTGTCGAGCGGGAGTCTAGAAAGTTAGTGAATGAGTTACGTTGTCATGAAGATTCATGACCATAGTGAGAAAACCAGAGAAGTTACTGGCATCGGCGAAGTGCATCATGTGCACTTACCCTTTATGGCGCCGAATAGGAGTTAATTCGGGACAGAGGATCCCATGTACAACGGGATTTATCCCACATTGTCACGCATCCCTCTCCTTGTTCTATAAAAGGAAGGGAGTGCCCCTTGTAAAGGGTTGCCCATTTTGAGTTAGGAGGGTATACCATTAGGTCCAAGGTGTGATAATCTTTCTTCTTCTTACTTTCTTGTTTTCTATTAGGGTTCTTCGAGTTCTTCTTCTTCTTCGTCGTGTGGGTTGAGTCTTCGTGTTTGTTTAGGGTTTAGTCTAGTTAGGAGCTCGTATGTCCTAAGGGGTTTAGGCTTTTGCCATTCTCCTGTGCAAGACCCTGCTCGATGCGACGAGCCCGAGAGCTCCCCGATCGGCGGCTTGGCAACAGACTGTTGTTGTAACCTAACCTCCCTTAGTCCGGCTCGAAGCTGGAGTTGTATCTTGCCCTTGTACATATATAGAGAAATTATGTGCATCTATGTCTGTGTCTGCGTCTTCAGAGTTTCTTCTTTCCTTTTCTGTACATAGGTAGTGTGCGATGAGTCGGTGTTGCACGTATTCTCTCTCTCTCTCTCTCTCTCTCTCTCTCTCTCTCTCTCTCTCTCATGTTAGATAGCCTCCAGTACGCGTCCGGAATCGTTCTGGTTTGCGCCACAACCAGTGCAGTCAGGACCGGAGAGGGTCGGTCTCCTGACATCCATCTCTTCCTCATTCGAGACCCTCGTGGTCACGCCCCTTTTGACACATACTCGCAGATCTCCGCGACAACGCTCTGATCGAGGTGGAGAATTCTTATCAATAGAATTATGTGAGTATTGCAAAGAGCATGGAATTAAGCGCCAACTTACAACTGCCTACACCCCACAACAAAATGGCGTTGTCGAACATCGAAACCGAACCATTGTCGAGATGGCTAGGTGTAGAAGGCACAAGCGTTGCCCGACCCATTCTGGGTTGAAGCAGTGAATACAACAGTTTACATCCTCAATCAGAGCTACACGAAGGCACTTCAAGGTAAAACCTTCAGACTTCAGAACCTTTGGGTGTGCGTGATATGCACATGTTCTAGATGTGAGTAGAAAGAAGTTGGATGCTAAAAGTAAGACGTGTATCTTTCTCAGATATAGTGAAGAGTCAAAGGCCTATCGACTCTACGACCAAGAGGCAAGAAAGATATTGACAAGCCATGATGTGGTGTTCGATGAGGAACGACCACAACCAGCTGAGAACAACGATTCTCAAGTTATTTCATCAACCAAAGAAGTATTCCACCCAATCTTGATCCACTGTCCAGAAAAGGAAGCTGAACCATTTGAAAAGCCGCGATGTGGTGTTTGATGAGGAACGACCACAACTAGCTGAGAACAACGATTCTCAAGTTATCTCATCAACCGAAGAAATATTCCACCCAATCCTGATCCACTGTCCAGAAAAGGAAGTTGAACCATTTGACAAGCCGCGATGTGGTGTTCGATGTGGAACGACCACAGCTAACTGAGAACAACGATTCCCAAGTTATCTCATCAACCAAAGAAGTATTCCACCCAATCTTGATTCATTGTCTAGAAAAGGAAGCTGAACCATTTGATGGTAGTGGCTCGATAGTTCAGCCTATGTCAGTGCCACATGTAAAGAAAATACCTAAGTGGGCTAAACAACTCTTCAATGACCATACTTCTAAAGTTGAGTCTCCTGAAATTTCAACTGATGGGTTACGAAGATAAAGAAGAATACATGAGTAAGGGAGAACCTTTGATCACATTGTCAACATGGCTCTGATGGTGGACATCATAGGCTTAGTGAGTGAGCTGAGCTCGGTGGAGGAACCCATGGCCGATCCGAAGTGGAAAGAGGTTATGATATCAGAATACGATAACATCATGAAAAATGACACGGGAGTTGGTAGAGAGGCCAACAAAGAAGAAGGTGATAGGCACCAAGTAGGTGTGGAAAGTAAAGTAAAAAGTTGATGGTTCTTTGGAGAAATTTAAGGCCATCCTAGTAGCGCAAGGATGCTCTCAAATTGAAGGGTGTTAAGATATCAAGCTCAAATAGTTTAATCTAGTTAGTCAACACATGTAACTTAGTAGTTACCTAGATCGAATCTAGTTAATGTGTTGACCTTAAGCCTTTAAATAGGACCTTGTACTGAAGTGGGATATTCTAGATCCTCCACTCCTTAGTACATTTAATGTAGGACTTACACATAAGTACCTATGTTCTACCCACACATGTGCACCTTTGCACATGGGTTGTATATATACCTCATTGTGGGTATTTTTGTATGTTGATGACACTTTTCAATATAGTCAATCATCCCCCATTTATCTTCGTGTTCATAACTGTAACATTCTCTCTCTCTCTCTTCGTCTCACACCCTCTCACGTGCATATCATACTAATCTTCCGCTGCTTAACGTAACCATATAATTAGTCTGTAAATAACCCAAGTTAATTACATAATTACTTAACATGGTATCAAAGCGCGTGGTTTAGGAAATCCACTAAGCCCACCGCTTATTCGTGATTGTGTGTTCGAGACGCCGACGAAAATCCCGACTATCCGTTATCCGCTACCGTAGCGCCGCTATGAAGGACGTGTACGTGACCAAGAGAAGAAAAACAAAACAAAACACACAACAATCAACATGAACACACAAATGGGAAGCTCACTCCCTAGCGAAAAGCTGGACTGAAGCAACTACTCATCTTGGGAGTACAAGATGAATAAATACCTTGTCGGCCAAGGGTATTGGAGCTACATTAACGACGCACAAGAAAACAAACTCGAAATCACACACGCCAACTACCCAACGTGGGAGCAAGGCGCAAGTCGGGTAATGTAGTGCTTGACAACATGTGTAAACGACCACATGCTTAGCCACATTCGTGACGCCAAGACGCCCAAAGAGGCGTGGGAAAATCTCAAGAAGATTTTCGTCGCGGACATATCGCGCGCAAGCTTCAACTACGGCAAGAGTTGAACAACATACGACAAAAAGAAATGTCCGTGACGAACTACACTGCCAAGATCAAGAGCATTTGCGACTCTCTTGGCTCCATCAACGTCAACATCGACGAGGACGAGATGGTGCAAGTATGCTTGGGCAGCCTCACACAACGATTCAACACGTTGAGAACGGCAATCTTGGCGAGAGATACCCCTCGCTCGTTTTTCAACCTCCAATCAATGCTATTGGTCGAAGAAAACCACGTTCAATCGAAGACCAACACATCGGAAAGACAAATTCTCTTCTCCGATACGGATGGTACCCATAGACGAGGTCGAAGCGGAAGAGGTCAATTCGACCTATCCCAAGAAGGGAATTCACAATTTCGGCAAGTAAACGGAAGCCATTGAGGAACCTTCACAAGAAGGGGGAGCTTCCACGCCGAACAAGGTCGGCGAAAGAGGCCACCTACGTGCAATTAATGCGGCAAAATCGTCCATCGCGAAGAGCAGTGCCGAAAAAGACGAAGTGAGTCGGCCTCAACAAGCCGACAACTCACAAATTACGTCGCGAACGCAAAATACGCGGACTACAGCGGACTCTCCGTGATGAGGCATAGAGTGAACTCTATGATGGCCTCCGATCCCGCAAACTCCGCAAGCACCTCCAACTCCGAACACGCGTGGTTCGTAGACTCCGACACCTCACACCACATGACGTCGCACCAAGAGTGGTTTCGCGACTTGCGAACGCCAGATCGACCCGGCTACATAGAGACTGGAGACGACACTCTGCATCCCATTCGGCACATCGGCGATGTCCCATTCGGGAAAGAAGGCGAGCAAACTTGCATCAAGAATGTCTTGCACGTGCCCACAATAACAAAGAATTTGGTCTCGGTCGGCCAAATTGTGGAGCAAGGCATGCAAGTCCGCTTCAACAATGAAGGTTGCTTTATCAAGAAAGACGACCGACTCATAGCTAAGGGACGGAGAGACAGTCGCTTGTTCATCCTCGACTCGAACGAGGTAAAATCGGCCATGTACGCCAAAGGTCTCAAGACCAAGACAAACATCAAGTTGTGGCACAACCGAATTGGCCACATAAACCTCCAACGGCTTCGCGGAATGCAATCAAAGGGAGTCGTAATCGGACTTCCGACCTTCAAATCGAAACGAGTCGACCGAGTGTGTGAAACATGCTAACTCGGCAAACAACATCGACTCCCATTCCCGAAGGAGAGCTCTGCAAGCTAATGACTCCTTGACATAATCCACTCGGACGTATGGGGACCGACTCAAACGCCAACGCTCGGTGGATGCGGCTACTACGTCACCTTCATCGAAGACCACTCGCGCTACGCATTGTCGCGAAGATGCGCGTGCGAGCGTGCTTCGCTTGAGCGGGACCACCGGGGTCTTGGACCAAGGAGGATGTCCGTCAAGGTATTGAGAAGAGGACGATGTGAATGTAAGATTGGAGGAAGACCTATTACACTTGAGAAGATTGAAGATTGTACACTTTGAGAAGTAGATAAATAATTACAAGATAGATGCGAAGAAGAAGAAATAGAAGCTTATATTATTGATGGTGATGATGATGGTCATATCATATTGAGCCCCCCCCTTTACACAAGCCATACTAGGGGTTTTATAGGTTTGTCCATGCACAAAACCATGGGCTTGGAGCCATGGTTTCTGTGCACACAGTTTTGCTTTGTGACATGCAAAAAACCATGGGCTTAAAACCGTGGTTTTGTGTACATGGTTTTGTACGTTTGTTTCCTATGGAATACTGAATATGAGAAAGAAATATAGAACATCTAAAGCACTTAGTAGTAGCTTTAGTGGTAAGGTAATTGCCTCTTATCTTAGAGGTGCAAGGTTCAAATCCTACTTGCAACCCTCTACATGCACTCAATGCCATTGTGACCTAGGTTTATTTATTTTCATTTTTACAAGTATTCGTGAAATGTGTGTGGATCCTCAATTTTTTACTTTTTCTCGCACTAGACATGCCACATCACGACATCCACCCCCACCAAACCGCACATCCTCCGGTATGTGCCAAGTAGAAAAGAGTGATGTGGAAGGGTCAAAGGTGGTTGGTGTTTGATTTCCTCCTTTCTTGTGCCTCGTCCGCACCGTCTTTTTGTCGTATACTTCGAACTGTCGTTGCCATCCGATCCACCATATCGTTCGCTCACCTTTTTTATTGCCATGTCTAGTTGTCATGGCTCCCTTTGCTCCTCCCGAGCATAACGCTTCATGCCTCATGCATGTGCCACCTTCATCTCGACCATCTCCTTGGTCACCTAACTTTCCTTTATCATCATTTCTCGTCTCATGCTTGCCTTTCCTTATGCTCACTAGCCTCAACCGGGTGTCACGACTCGTCTGCTTTGACCTCCGCCTAGGCCGGTTCAACTTTTGTCTGTCTCGACCAATCAGCTTCTAGCTTGGTCAGCCTTCCTCCGGATTCACATTCGGCCGAATCAGACTCAGACGATCGACTTTCGTCCGGGTCAGTTTCCATCCGGTTTTCGGTTGGGTCGGGCCCGTTTGATCAACTCTCGTTCGGGTCGGCTTCCGTTCGGGTCGGAATACCAACCGCGTCATCTTCCATCCGGATTCTATTCTGGTTCTTCCTTTCTTGCCGCTATCTGGCTCTTCATCGAACTCTATTGTAGCTTTGTTTTTGGCGTCCTTGTTGGCCACCGTTCCTCTGTATGCGCTGGCGTCGACCCTCATCTCCTCGCCGCCACCTTCCATCTCTTCGGTCTTATGTTCGCTCTCAGGCACAACTGCCAAAGTCTCCAGAATCGGTGTGGAGGGATTCCGTCGTCTGTGGCCATCTTCCTCATCGTTGTTTTGGTCCTTCGATTTCCAGCCGCCACCTTCCGTCTCTCCGGTCTCACGTTGACACTCGGGCACAACTGCCGAAGTCTCAGGAACAATTGTGGGGAGAACCTCGACACCATCGGTCACCGTCTTCTCATCCGTAGCCATCTTTCGCTCAATGTTGTTATTCACATTGTCTTCAATATTTTCTTCCCCACCACTTTCCGTCTCTTGGGTCTCATGTTGGCTCTCGGACGCAACTGCCCAAGTCTCTAGATCAAGTGTTGGGAAAGTCTCGACACGGTCATTCACCGTGGACTCTTCCTTAGCCATCTGCGACTCGATGTCGTTCCTCGTGGCTACCACCTCAATCACGTCGACCTTGCACTCTTTACATCCCTTGATCACACAAGCTTCCCTCATGCTTGCACCTTCATTACTCGATATTTCGGACACAACATGTGTTCCGAAATGCTCGTCCACTCTTAAAGCAGCATTTCCTACTCTCGAGTCTTCGGCCTTTCTCTTGACCGTCGTTCCTCCATAAGTCGAGAAGGTGGTTTGTTTCACACCTTCTCCCATGGTACTGTCATACCAAACCTGGGCCTTCGTATTGGCCACACCATTAGTCTGCATTTGTTGGGAGGTCTCCTCTTCGTCGATCACCTTTTTCCTCGGTTTTGTTTTCAGCTTCTCGTCAACCTCGACTTGTGCCTTTAAGTTCATTAATGCCTCTCTCATCAAGGCTTCTATGTTGAGTTCTATCGAAGCTTCCCTCTTCGAGCTTTCTTCCTTCAGTGGGTTTTTATTGCCACATCCCATTCTCCTTTGAACATCCCTTGTGGGTCGTGTTGTTGTCGATGAGAGTCTCAGCTCCCTCTTATCGTGTTGTCAGCATACCCTTTCCACTTTGGCCCAATCCTCAGTGAGGCCATTTTCACCATTGTCATCCTCTAGTTGGATTCCAATGGCCTTCCTTTCATTCTGATCGATTGACTTTACAAACATCAGAACTTTATTCACCCCCACCAATCTTCGATCCCGGTTCGAGAGTTGAGCGAAGCGATACTCAAACTCAACGAATGCATGCATAGCACTCTGGTGGGTCTTTCTCGATGACACCCATTCGTGAAACTCATACAGACCTCGTCCCTTTTGCTCTTCGTAACCATATGATTCTCGTAAAGCTTCTTTGAAGGACACCCACGAATCGTGAGTTTTTTGAATCTCTTTAATCTCTTCGAAGATCGGTTCAGCCACCACTCGACAAAAGTACTCCAACCTCATCGGTCCAGCTTCATCCTCCCCTACCGCTCTTCACGTCGGGTTCACCAAAAATGTCGCGAAGATGCGTGTGCGAGCGTGCTTCGCTTGAGCGGGACCATCGGGGTCTTGGACCAAGGAGGATGTCCGTCAAGGTATTGAGAAGAGGACAATGTGAATGTAAGATTGGAGGAAGACCTATTACACTTGAGAAGATTGAAGATTGTACACTTTGAGAAGTAGATAAATAATTACAAGATAGATGCGAAGAAGAAGAAATAGAAGCTTATATTATTGATGGTGATGATGATGGTCATATCATATTGAGCCCCCCCCTTTACACAAGCCATACTAGGGGTTTTATAGGTTTGTCCATGCACAAAACCATGGGCTTGGAGCCATGGTTTCTGTGCACACAGTTTTGCTTTGTGACATGCAAAAAACCATGGGCTTAAAACCGTGGTTTTGTGTACATGGTTTTGTACGTTTGTTTCCTATGGAATACTGAATATGAGAAAGAAATATAGAACATCTAAAGCACTTAGTAGTAGCTTTAGTGGTAAGGTAATTGCCTCTTATCTTAGAGGTGCAAGGTTCAAATCCTACTTGCAACCCTCTACATGCACTCAATGCCATTGTGACCTAGGTTTATTTATTTTCATTTTTACAAGTATTCGTGAAATGTGTGTGGATCCTCAATTTTTTACTTTTTCTCGCACTAGACATGCCACATCACGACAGCGTGGATATACCCGATGAAGAAGAAGAGTGAAGTGCTCTCCCACTTTCAAAGGCTCAAAAGCAAAGTGGAGAAAGAAACCGGTCGGCACATTCGATGCCTACGATCGGACGGAGGAAAGGAGTACTTTTCCGATGAGTTCACCTCCTACCTCCAAGGTGAAGGCATTCATAGAGAATTCTCATGCTGACACACTCCCCAACAAAACAGAGTAGCCGAGAGAAAGAATCGGCAAATTCTCGAGGTAGCACGCGCCATGATGCATGAGAAGCACATGCCGAACTTCTATTGGGCGGAAGCGGCATCCATGGTCGTCTATCTCATGAACTGGTGCACCACCAATGGAGTCCACGAGCTTACTCCATACGAGATCTTCGTTGGAAGGAAGCCCATCCTCTTGTATCTCAAGTTGTTCGAAAGCATTGCGAATGTACGCATCCCGAACGAAAGTCGAGAGAAACCCAACGCGAAGTCGGAAGAATGTATCCTCATAGGATACTTGTCCGCGAAAAAGGCGTACAAGTGCTTCAACCCTTCAACCCAAGCGGTGTAGATAAGTCGCGACGTTGTTTTCGACGAATCGGCATCTTGGTATAAGCCCGATGCGACTCCATCTGACCCGATTGAGGAAGAGTTGAACGCCAACTCGGACGACGAAACTCAGCCAAGTCCACCGAAGGACAATCCAAGCTCTACCGAGCTAATTGGCCCACAAGAACCTCCACGCGATGAAAACACGTCGCGGCCAAGTCCGACATCGAACAAAGGCAAAGGTAAGATGCCCAAATATGAAGTCGACGACCACCCCGACGACCATGATTCGTATGATTCGGCTCGCTCACTAGACAATGAGTTCGGTGTACCCATCATGAGGACACCCGGAGTAAAGAAGGCACTCACATCGACAAACGAGAAACTCCGCCGCTCATCACACGTGAAGACCCAAGTCACTCGTTATGCCTACAACGAGTATATGGCACTATATGCAAATTGGTAAAAAGTACACACCAAGAGCTTGGAACAAGAGGATATACAACTTCTTACGATCAATCGACTTTAAGCAATGTGCTCCAAATGCAAGTATATATGTCAAAATGAAGGATGGGAAACAAGTCATCATCATAATTTACGAGGATAATCTAGTACTTACTGGTGACCATGAAGACTGTAATGGCCAAACACAAGAGTGTTTGAAAACTGAGTTTGAAATGACAGGCTTGGGGATTCTACACTACTTCCTTGGAATTGAGGTTTGGCAAACCTCGGTTGACATCTTCATGTCACAAAGAAAGTATGCAACAAAGCTCTTGAAGACCTTTGGGATGATGGACAACAAGTCGAAGTTGACTCCAATGGAGTCAAATTGCAAGTTATCCCAAGAAGTCTCGTCACCAATAGTTGACATAAGGAAATATAGACAACTAGTAGGAAGTCTAATTTTCTTATGCAACGCTAGGCCGGATATTTGTTTTGCAGTCAGTGTGGTGAGTCCATTCAGCAACAAGCCGAAGGAGACTCATCGGAAAGCTGCACTACGTGTATTAAAGTAAATTGTGGGTACCTTAGTGGGTATTGCGACTCTGACTAGGCTGGAGATACTGATTCCAGAAAATCAATTTCTGGATATTGTTTTTCAATAGGCTCTAGAGTTGTTTCAAGGAGTAGTAAAAAACAACCAACAATGGCACTATCTTTAACGGAGGTAGAATACAAAGTAGAATGTGAGGTAGTTTGGCTAAGAAGAATCCTTATGGATGTGGCGGTTCCAATAAGGACGAGAACGGTATTGAGGTGTGACAATCAGAGTTGCATGGCCATTGCCAAGAACCCTGTATTTCATGCAAAAACTAAACACAAAGAGATTCAATATCACTATGTGTGGGAGCTAATAAATGATGAGAAGTGTGGAGCTTGAGTACTGTTTGACATAAAAAATTGCCCAATTCCAAGTGAACTCAATGAGTTGACCATTGAGGTGGCATGTTAGATAAAATCAATGATCAGCCCCAAGTTGTAAATATATCCACATATGTGCTCTTAGAGTGCACATTTTGTGATATCGCCCCAAATGAGGAGCAGCTAGTGTACAACTTGACCAAATGGCTCAATAAGGTATTAATCTAGGAAACCATAGATGCGTACGGCACAATGGAAAGAGCGAAATAGGTAATAGGATTGGCTAATCGGGTCAACTAGAAGATTTTGTGGGCAAGTTACAATGTACATAATCTTGAAGTATGTGCCATTAACTTCAAGATAAGTACTATCTAGCACTAGCCTGTGTCTAGGGAGTTGACAAAAAAGGAATATCTCCACTACTATCAACTGATTTCCACACTTAATGTTATACTCAGACCAAACATAGAATATAATCCACTTTCTTACACAATGGTCAGATTGATCATCAGTCCCCACTAATTTTGTAGTGAGATGGTCCAGATCCCATCTAAGCTCTAAGGTGTGAGCGCATGGGTGAACTCTATATACCTATGTAATCAATTCTCAATATTTCGAACATCTAATTCACCATTTCAAGGTTTAATATGATTCTCATTGGTTGTGTGTTATGTTTGGATATTACATACCCAAGAGAAGAGAAGAGAAGACTGAAAACTATTTGACAAGATTATCGTGCTATTTGAGCAGTTGCTTGGTAAATCCATCGCCCTTCTCTCAATAATGTGTTTTTGAGCAATTAATATGGCTAGTTAAACACCGGCTTTCCTCTTTTGCAAGGGTTGTAGACAAGAGTATTTGGGGAAATAATGTGAAACTCACTCAAGGTATATTTCGGGGATTTTCCTTAATATTAGCTTCAAAGATGTCAGACTTAAAAATGTCACAACCTTTCTGGAATGGCAATCAAAACCTATATAATCTATGGACTCGAACAAAATGATATGAGTGCAAATTACATATACAAATTAAGCGGGCAATCAAAATAGCCATATCATAGTATGAACCATAAGTAACATATGTGCCTTTGCATTCGAGAATGTTTCAGTCATTCGAGTATGGTAAACACCCTCGAAGTATGGTAAATACCATACTTTTGTATTCATGATTTATTATAAGGTAATTTATTTTTAAAGGTAAGAAAGTTAGGGTAAAAAGTGTAAAATAAAACATAAGAATGTTTGCCAATGCATTCGAGTATATTACGTACTACGAGGATGAGCCATATATAATCTAAGCACTCAACAAGGGTGCCATTACATATATGTACAAAGTAGCATACAATCCATAAACACATTCAAATCTCCCATAAAAATACTTTCTCAACAAAATGAAAAAATAATACTGGTACAAGTAATAAGAATGGACATATACATGTAATGCCAATAATCCAAGAAGAAGATGAAGAATGATGACCGAAGATTAAGTTAGGTATATGCAGACACAGGCACACGGGATCCTGAGGAAATGGTTAACATGTTAGCATTTCTACAGAAATCTTTTTAAGGAAAGAACAAAGAAGAACCTCTCCATGGATTGGCGGAACAGCGAGTCTTGTTACTCAGGAGTGAACGATAAAGACAGCTTGACCTCTCCTTTGAACTTTCCATTCTTGAGGACGACACCGTAAGGTTTTGATGTGATCTTCCCACAGTTGAAGGCCTCATCCAAAGGAACCCTTAAGAATTCAAATAAAAGCATACACAATATTCCGATTAGCATATAAAGAGCAATATTTAGATTTTCAGGAGAGTGATTAAAAATAAATAAAACAGAAGATCTTTAAGATTATTAAGAGGAAACAGCACATTTTTTAAACAAAATCATATGAAACATTTCAAATTAGGAATATTTTGGTCCTTAGAAAGAGAGATTGAAAAAACAAAAAACTGGATCATTAAGCTTATCGAAGAAGACAATAATTTTTGAAATAAGAAAGTGAGTAAATTGACATAAACATTTGAATGAAAAGATCAGGAAGCAGTAGTTTTGAGTAGAAAAATAGGAATATAAATTATCGTTGACGAGATTAAACAAGAAGAAGATGAAGACAAAAGAGACATACGTGACTAGGCCGAGCTCATCATCTGCTGATCCAAAGTCTTCATCCATGACCTCAAGCAATAATTCAGTGATCCCTTCATCCACATGAAATTCAAAATTTTGATTCCAGGTTGGATTACTGCCTTGATCTGAAAAATAATATAGATATTAAGTAAACAAAAAAAGATGAATAAAAGGTCATAATGCAAAAATCAATAGAATCTGTAAAGAAACAGCGATACATTTCTGGTCTTTATGAACAAAGACATGGATCAAAATGAGCAAGGGAACTCAATGCATGATTTGGAAAAAAAAAGAGCAAAACATAACAGATAAAACTATAGGATTTCTGAATAAAGAAAACAACAAAAAACAAACAAATAGATAAATATATCATATGCAAAAAAGAAAATTCAAAGAGTATATGGTTGTCTCAAACACAAAATCATAGTTTCAAAATCGCCATTACTTCTTTTAACTACTGCACAAATTGATCAGATGTAGAAAAGAACCAATAATAGGTATAAAATGTGGCCTTTCTGAACAAAGAAACAAGCAAACTAATAGATTGTGACTTCAGACTTGACTTTCCATTTCATTACTGAGTTGCTCCAAATTTCCGGTTACCGATGGAAGTCTTTTAAAAAGAACTAGAAACTACCTTGAGCATAGGCTCGACAATGCAGCATCAGTCTAATGGAAAAATAGAACAAGTGCATCAAATCATTGAGGATATACTTCAAGATTATGTGTATGCTCTATGTCTATGCGTATGCATGTCTGTGTGTGCGTGTATACGTATATGTAGGTACATGTACACGTATAGGTATTTATGCATATATGTGCACATATAGGTATGTATGGGTTCATGTAGAGGTATGTGTACGTACACACACATATATATACTTATACATATGCATATTATGTATACATATACATATTGACAGAGAGAGGGGAAGAAGAAATTACTACTAGCAACATTGGATTTCTTGCGTTGGTTCCCGCAGCTTACGATGACATACGGATCCGACTTGGCTGCAGAAACCAGTAGTGGTGAATGTATGAAGAGAAAACCATAGGTTTATTACACAAAAGGAAGGCAATAACGATAGGGAAAAGAAAAGAGACAGACGAAAGATATACAGGTAGATAGATAAATCTTACAGAAGAAATCGGCGGACATGAGACCACGAGCACTCACAAGCAACAATTCGAGCTTTCCACGAGGCATTCTTCTTGTCTTCTGGGGCTAAAATCTCCCAGCCGCTTATCCTCTCTCTGATTCTGTGGTCTGATCGGATCGGATCGGATCTCAGACAATCTCTGTGTTTGGACTTATAGCATGTCTGGACTCTGGATGTGCAGATATATTGTCTGAAATTTGAATATCTCATCTCTCTGTGTTGCTAAAGTCAAACCGAAGACCAAGAAAAGACAACCCAGCTGACCGAGTCTTATTTAGTGAGCTGCTTTCATCACTTTAAACCGTATCCACAGTATATACGTATAACAGTATATGTATATGTATGTGTATGTGTATGTGTATGTGTATGTGTATGTGTGCGTGTATGTATGTACATACGTACGTACGTATGTATATATGTATGTATGTATGTATGTATGTATGTATGTGTGTGTGTGTGTGTATTCACACTAGGCCCTCACATGGGGTTTTCTACTTATTTAGGTCGTGAATGGCTAATGTAGTGGGGAATGCATCCAACTATATGGCTTTTCAACTTATTCAAGGCAAAGTATGGGTAACCTATGGCCATCAAAGCACATGGGGTTTTCTGCGTATTTTTTTTTTCCAAAAGAAATATACTTCCATTAGTTTTCAGAAAAGTCATAAAAACAACATACAAAATTTTCCCCAACTCATCTTTATAAGACGATGGTTGAGGAAACAAAACTTTGAACTCCAAAATAGACGAAGGTAGACAACTAATTTGAAAATTATTCTATAAATAGAACAACCAATCTGAAAATTATTCTGTAAATGGCTTCCAAGGTAGAGAACAATGTATTCCATGTTATGCTTCTTCAAGACAACCACGTTCCTTATGCACGTTTGTAAACACATCAATCATCTACTTCCTCTTTCCACATTTGGTTACCACCAAATTCCAACGTTTGTAAACACAAACCTAATGCTTCCTCTTTCCACATTTGGTTACCACCAAATTCCAACGTTTGTAAACACAAACCTAATGCTTCCTCTTTCCACCTCAGTCATGCTACTTGTTACCACCCATTTTCAAGTGAACCATTTCCTTTGGTTGAAGGGTTTTCCTTTGCCAATGCTCCAAAGAAATACAATATCAGGAGTAGCATAAAATCCATGAGCTGACAGATCAATACGTTGGAAATATCAAGCACTCGCCAACTTTGCGACTGATGAAAACGTTCCCTTCTCAGCCACAATCTTCCTGCGAGACTTTATTTCTTCACATGCATTTAAAACTGCCTGACCATACAAGTCTGATCTTGCTGAAGCTGTTGTTGGAGAAGCCTTTGGAACCTTATGTGCTTGTCTCAGAGATAAGCAGTGAACTCAAAGGACTACTAAATAAAGTAATCGCAATCTATACAATTTCGGTATGCAATCCCTGTCCCATCTCAACTCCACCATGTGGTACAAAAACACTTCCATCTATATGTAGTTGAAATAAAACCCCATCCTTTTGGTGAATTCATGTAGAGATTGTTTGTCAGACTCTTTGTATACCATCTTGGCATGTTGCCAATGTCCACGGAAATCCTGTATTAACATCAAGAAATTAGTCTAAAGATTTCCTCACCTACTCACGATAGTATGCTTCGACCCCCCCACCATCTTCAGTCATCCTTATAACAGAAAAGTTCTTCATACAGTCCACATCAGCCATCTCAGCGATTAGCATCTTGCAGATTCTTGCCAATGTCCACTAAAATCCTGCATAATCAACAGAAATTAGTATAAAAGTTTCCTCACCCACTCATGATAGTCGGCTTCGACCCCCCCACCATCTTCACTCATCCGTATCTCATAAAAATTATTCCTTCAATCCACATCAGCCATCTCGTCGATTAGCATCTTGCCAATGTCCACGCAAAACCTGTATTAACAACACAAAAACAGTTTACAAGTTTCCTCACCCACTCATCATAGTCGGTTTCGACCCCCCCACCATCTTCACTCATCCTTATCATAAAAAAAATGAATTTCTTCATTCAGTCTACACAACCATCTTGCTACTAAGCAATTTGCCAATGTGCACTAAAATCCTGTATTAGCAACAGAAATTAGTGTAAATGTTTCCTCACCTACTCATGCTATTCTGCTTCGACCACCCCACCATCTTCACTCATCCTTATCACATAAAAAACTGCTTCATTCAGTCCCATCAAACATCTAACCGCTTACCATGAAGGGCCTGTAA
The DNA here is from genome assembly GCF_043228905.1 of Azolla caroliniana. Taxonomy (NCBI): domain Eukaryota; kingdom Viridiplantae; phylum Streptophyta; class Polypodiopsida; order Salviniales; family Salviniaceae; genus Azolla; species Azolla caroliniana. The sequence goes on from NW_028230438.1 coordinate 25,803,285, forward strand.
GAAAATAACAACAAAATTTAGGTGTAAATAATTTCCCCATCTCCACCATGATATACTTCTGTCGTCGCACCATCTTCACTTGTCCTCTCTTCACGAGAAACATGATGCTTCAATTCTCACTACCATCATGAATCATCATAATGAAAATACAACTTGCCCCCGCATCAAACCTTATTTTAGCCCGCAACACCACCATGATTCTCTCGTCTCTAAAAACTAGACAAATTGCTTCAATACCTCATCACCCATCTCGATTTATACCATTTCAAACCTGTAATGACTCCTAATCCCCTTCATTTTCCACATCCACAATGTGCTTCATTTCTACATCAACCATCTGTTCGTTCACCACCTAAAACCTGTACAAACAACAATAGCGTAAATGTATTGTGTGCATCCCCTCCTAAAAATGTACTTCAGCCCGCCGTCAACACCATCATTCATCCTGTAAAGAATCAAGACATAGATTCTTGTGAAGCGGAATAGGTGTGAACTGTGTGTGTGTGTGTCTCTCTCTATCTCACACACACACACACACACAGAGTATACGCAAGGTTAAAAGTATATTGACAAAGGAGAAAGACTCAACATTATACAAGGTGGGAGGAGGGTGCTTTATGTAGTCACCCTCTCTCTTCATTAACTACAAGCCTCATGGAGCATGGGGAATGGGAAAGCTCATAAGTTATGTGTCATAGAATATGATTCTATGACTCATATTAAATGCTAGAATACAAAGTGGTGACATAATGGTGACTCTTGACTGTTGGAGTGTCTCTTCACTCTCAAGGTGAGTTCACACACTAGACCAAGTTGAGCTTGATTCTCAACACGCCCCCTCAAGCTCAAGTCGGGTCGGTTTCATACGGTATCCGAAATCCGCTTCGACTCGCATCGGCTCGCTTTATGCGGAGTTGCGGAATCCGTGCTCCAACTTGCGTTGTGCGAAGTTTGTGCTTCGGCTTGCGTGCGTAGTTGCGAAGTCTGTGCTTCGGCTTGCGTCTTTCTTCGCAGCTTTGCGCGGTAGATCGGCTCTCCGCTACTTCGTTGCGTGGTTGCAGAATCCACGCGTTATTGCATAGTGTCTTTAGTACTCCCCCTCAAGCTTGGCAGGTCAGGGATCGTCAATCCGAGATCGGTCATGAATTGCCATAGCTTGTCGGCTCCTAAGGCTTCTTTAGTGAAGATGTCGGTCGTTTGAAGATTGGTGCTAATGTGTTGTAGGGCGACATCGCCAGCCAGAACGCGCTCTCGGATGAAGTGATAGTGCACTTCGATGTGCTTTGTCCGCGCGTGGAACACCGGGTTCCGAGCCAGATAGATACTGCTCATGTTGTCACAGTAAAGGGAAGTCGGATCCTTGATGGGTACGCCCAGATCCTTCAAAATCCACTTGAGCCATACGGCTTCACACGCAGCTATGGTTGCGCCCTTGTATTCCGCCTCCGTACTCGAAAGAGCGACGGTAGGCTGCTTCTTACTACTCCAGGATATTGCTCCGTTGCCGAGGGAGAAAACAAATCCGGAGGTTGATCTTCTATCGGCTTTGTAGCCGGCCCAATCGGCGTCGGTGTACCCCTCGAGTCGTATTGGCATCGCAGTCTTGTAGAGGATGCCGCAATCCATTGTGCCACTCACGTATCGTAGAACTCGCTTAGCGCAATCCAAGTGAGTATCACGCGGTGTTTGCATGAATTGGCTTTCTAAGGAGACCGACCGGATAACTGAGATCGGCTCAAGTGATCGTGAGGTAGATGAGACTCCCGATGAGTTGTCGATACTGAGTCGGCTCACACGCTTTGGTGCCAAAGTGCGCATCTAGTTTGAGATTATGATCGAGTGGGGTTGCCACGGATTTGCACTCAGCCATCCCGAACTTGTATAACAGGTTGAGGATGTAGTGTCGTTGAGAGATCATGATTCCGGCCGGAGTCCGAATTACCTCGATGCCGAGGAAGTAGTGGAGCTCCTTCATGTCCGTCATCTCGAACTTGTCGGAAAGGAGGGATTTGACCTTATTGATTTCGACGAGATGCTCACCTCCAATTACTAGGTCATCCACATATAAGATGATGACGATCGGACTTGCGGAATCGCTTCGTATGTAGAGGGAGTTGTCCGATTTTGACATACGGAAGCCGATTTGATGAAGATATTGCGTTATCTTCGAATGCCAAGCACGCGGTGCTTGCTTGAGGCCGTAGAGTGGCTTCTTGAGTCGGCATACAGCTTTTGGATGAGTGCTCGAGTTGAAGCCGGGTGGTTGGATCCTGTACACCTCCTCTTCTAATTCGCCTTGTAGAAAGGCGTTCTTGACGTCCATTTAATGGAGGTGCCACCCTTTCGCCGCGGCAATCGCAATTACGGTCCGCACCATCGTCATCTTTGCCATCGGGGCAAAGGTCTCTTCGTAGTCGACGCCATGTGTCTGAGCGTATCCTTTCGCAACGATTTGAGCTTTGTAGCGGTTTACGGAGCCATCAACGTTATACTTCACCTTGTAGATCCATCTGCATCCAATCGCCTTTTTGTGTGGTGAGCTGAGAATGAGATCTCACGTCTCATTCTTCCGTTCTGCCTGCATCTCCTCATTCATTGCTTCGATCCATCGCGGGTCCTTCGCGGCTTCCTAAAAGGTTTCCGACTCCCATACTATCGTTACCTTCATCATAAAGGCGTAATGGTAATCCATGTAATCGTTGTAGCCGAATCGGCTTACGGGGTTCTTTTCACGAGTGGATCGGCAGAGTTTTTCATTTGCAGAGATGAGGGCTTTCTTAGCTCCGATTGGTACCTCGAAACCGCCGAACTCACTGTCGAGTGAGTGAGTCGATTCATTGTCGTCGAAGCGATCGTCTTCATATTCCGCCATTTTCGCCTTGCCTTTGTCCATCTTCGGGTTAGGCCGTGATGTGCTTTGATCGCTCAAAGGCTTTTGTGGTCCGCTCAGTCGGGTCGTGATCGGACTTTCTTCGAACATGCGCGTAAGATGATCTTCATCCTCTATCTCTTGTTCGGTGGATTTCGGGTCGAGCGGAGTCGGAGGCGAAGTTGTCTCTGGTGCGTACCAGGATGCGGACTCGTCAAAACGACGTCTCGACTTACCCGAGATTTTCGAGTTGAGGGGTTGTAGCACTTGTACCCCTTTTGCTCCAGTGAGTATCCTACGAGAATACATTTCTCCGACTTCGGGTTGAGCTTTTGACGCTTCTCGTCGGGGATGTGCACGTACGCAATGGAGCCGAATATCCGAACATGTGATAGGTTCGGCTTCTTTCCGAAGAATCTTTCGTGCGGAGTGACCTCGTGCACGCCGGATGTTGTGCACCGGTTCATTAGGTAGACTACCGTATTTGCCGCTTCGGCCCAATATGACTTGGGCATATGCTTCTTGTTCATCATGGCCCGCGCTACTTCGAGGATGTGCCGATTTTTGCGCTCGGCTACTCCATTTTGTTGCGGAGTGTGTCGACAAGTGAATTCTCGCCGAATTCCTTCCTTTCGGAGATACGCCGTGAAATCATCCGAGAAGTACTCCTTGCCGCCATCCGATCGAAGGCATCGTACATGTCGGCCCCTGGCTTTCTCGACTTCATTCTTGAACTTTTGGAAGTGTCCGAACACTTCGCTCTTTTGCCGCATCGGATAGATCCAAATGTGCCTAGAAAAGTCGTCGATGAAGAGCACGTAATATCGGCATCCGCCGAATGTCGTCGTTTGGGCCGGACCCCATACATCGGAATGAATTACGTTGAGTACGCCTTTGCTCATGTTCCGCTCCTTCAGAAATGGGTGTCGGTGTTGCTTGCCGAATTGGCACGCTTCACATACACCTTCAATCTCCTTCTCTTTGAATGTCAAGAGTCCAATGACGACTCCTTTCGATTTCATTGCTTTGAGTTTGTTTAGATTGATGTGGCCGATTCGCTTATGCCATAGCTCTATGTCGGAGTCAGCTTTCGAGCTTTTCGCGAACATGGCGGATTTCATCTCGTGCGAATCGAGAATGAACATTCGGCCCTCTCTTCTTCCGTGTGCGATGATTCGGCCTTCTTTTTCGATGAAGCACCCTTCTTGATCGAATCGTACTTGCATCCCTTGCTCAACCATTTGGACGACCGAGACCAAATTCTTCGTGATGGTGGGAACATGCAAGACATTTTTAATGTATGTTTGCTTACCTCTTTCGCCGAACGGGACATTGTCGATGTGCCGAATCGGGTGCGTAGTGTCATCTCTGGTTTCGACATAACCGGGTTGCTCCGGCTCTCGAAGTTCGAGAAACCATTCTTTATGGGATGTCATATGGTTTGAGGCTCCGGAGTCTACAAACCATACGTCCTCCGGATTGAGGACACTAGTTGAGGTAGAGGCTGACATAGAGTTTGCTCTATGTTTCATCATGAACATTCCGCAACGGTCGGAGTTGCGTGCATACATTCCGCCACAATCTTCGTAGTCGGAGTTGTTCCCGTACATTCCGCTATACTCTTCGTAGTCGGAATTGTGTGCGTAATTCGTGAGTTGTCAGCTTGTGGAAGCCGAGTCACGCATCTTATTTCGACACTCTTCTTCGTGGTGGCCGAGCTTTCCGCAATATCCACATTCGGTTGCGTTTTGACGGCTCGGGCCGGAGTGGAAGCTCCCCCTTCTTGCGAAGGTTCCTCATTGGCCTCCGTTTTGCGGCCGAAATTGGGAGTTGTTGTCATAGGTCGAACCTCGTCCGTCGTGTCCTTGGCCGAAATGGCCTCTCGCTCGTCCGCATCCTCTTCCTCCATTAGAGTGCGTGTAGAGCATGTGGCCTTCCGACTCATTGCTCCTCGTACGCTCGTGGTTTTCTTCGACCAATAGCATTGATTGGAGCTCGAAGAAGGAGGGAGATTTCTCCCGTGCTAGAACGGCGGTTCACATCGCGCCGAACCGTGGTGCGAGGCCGCCGAGGCATATTTGAACCATCTCATCATCATCTATACTTACGTTTATTGAGCCGAGCGAGTCGCAAAGCTCCTTGATCTTCAAGGTGTATGTCGTGATGGACATGTCCCTTTGTTGAATGTTGTTCAACTCTTGGCGGAGTTGAAGCTTCCTCGCGGTCGTGTTGGCGCCGAAAATCTTTCGTAGATTTTTCCACGCTTCCTTCGGCGTCTTGGCTTCTCGAATGTAACCGAGCATGTGGTCGTGAACACATGTCACCAAACAATACATCACGCGGTTTGCGGCTTGCTCCCATGTCGCGTACCCGGGAGCCGCTTCGGCGGGTCGGTCTTCATGCACTCCTTTGATGTAGCTCCAATAGCCTTGTCCGACAAGGTATTGGTGCATCTTGTATTCCCAAGATGCGAAGTTGTTTCGAACCAACTTCTCGGTAGGGAGAGCGCTCCTCATTTGAGTATTCATTATGTTGATTCTTCTTCTCTCTTCGAATGCGAGCTATGTAGCGACGCTACGATAGCTATGAGCCAGTTCTTGGTCGTCGGCGTAGAGCACAACACACGATCACGATGAGGCGAATGGGCTAGATCGAGCTACCAAATCGCTCTGATACCATGTAAAGAATCAAGAGATTGATTCTTGTGAAGCGGAATAGGTGTGAACTGTGTGTGTGTGTGAGATAGAGAGAGAAAGAGAGAGAGACACAAAGTATACACAAGGTTAAAAGTATATTGGCAAAGGAGAAAGACTCTACATTATACAAGGTGGGAGGAGGGTGCTTTATGTAGTCACCCTCTCTCTTCATTAACTACAAGCCTCATGGAGCATGGGGAATGTGAAAGCTCATAAGTTATGTGTCATAGAATATGATTCTATGACTCATACTAAATGCTAGAATACAAAGACTGTGGTGACATAATGGTGACTCTTGACTGTTGGAGTGTCTCTTCACTCTCAAGGTGAGTTCACACACTAGACCAAGTTGAGCTTGATTCTCAACACATCCTTACCAACTATAAATACTTCCATGACTACAAACAAACTTAATGCACTACTGACCTAATGACAAATTAATGTGGACTTCCTATTTAATCATGTTGTATTCAATATAAATGGCATTGGTGGCGAAAATAACCACCGAGGTGGAACATAATTCCACTTTACATCTTCACCTGCTACATCCAAGAAAATAGGAATAGTTGACCAGACTCTTCTAATTCTCTTTCTTTTCCGGTTAGACACATTTCCAAAACCCTTATAGCTATCATATTCACCTTTAACCGTATTTACCAATAATTCCCAGAAAGATTTAACTTGATCCACAACATTAGTTTGTTCATCATTATATGTTTTAGAACACCTTGCTTTCCAAATAATCCATAAGGCCAAAAAGGAAATAATGTTCCAAACATAACACCTAGAAAAGAACTTGACTCCCTGCAAGGAGCTATTTGTAATGTACACCTGAAAACTTTTCACAGGTAAAGTCAACGATGAATTATGATGATGATAAAAAATAGTTTCTTGAGCCAACGTACCCCAAAACATTGTACCCCACGTGAATTTAGTAGCCTTGTACTTACGACGTAAAAGCCTAAGAATACGAGACCAAAAATATTTGGCCGTAACACATTCCCAAAAAGTATGATGCAATGTCTCAGATGCAAAACCACACCTACCACATGATCGATCAAGTATTGTTCCCCTCAATAAAGCTCCTACTAGCAATGCATAATGAATCATTAACCATCGAAAGTGCAATACCTTGTTCATACATTTAAGTGACCAAAACTGTTTCCAGAACTTCAACATATATGAAGATGACACATTACCTTCCTCCTAATATTTTTTCCCCACAAGAATTGAGTCTATCTCATTTAACAAAACCTTTCTACCCAATGACACAGAATATGCGAAAAATGGAAGAACTTTCGCTTGCGTATTGTCAGACATGGGTAACTTCCAACCATAATCTAATGGATCCCACTGCAGATCAGCAATTGGTCTAGAGTGTAAAACCCACATATGAGATGAATACTTAGCAATTAATGGATTAGGATCTATAAATATCTTTTTATCTAACCTAGCAATTACTCTCACTGGCAGCTGCTTGGCAGAAGACATAATTGAAGACTCACCCTCCACTAACAACAACCTACCATTATCCAAAACTTCATAAAAGTAGAGGTTGCCATTTTGAGTATAAAAAAGAGCTCCTATAAGTATATTCAGTCTCGAAAACATATCATACCAATTCAGAAAATGACCAAAACGCAAAGTTGGTAGTGTTACCTGGTACACCGTTGACACTTGAGAGAGCATAATGTTTGCCCCTCTGAAATTAGACACCCTAGTCTTTTGGTCTTGCACTGAAGTCTGCAGGAAATTAATCCAATCCGCAACCGTACGAGTTGGTCTGTTATCCATTGCAGCCCAAGATAACCTAGGTCGTAAACCCAAAACACATGCCGCTTCATCAATAAACAAAGGATGCCATAACAACAGTTGACGCATTAATTGATGATATGTTTTTGGTGGCAAGAAAACAAGTGCTCGACGAATACTTTCCCATGCCCTTAGAATTCCATTAAAAAAACGTAAAGACCCAACTGTCAATTTAGACAACGGAAAATCTTAGTTAAAGAACCATCTAAGACTATCATGCCATTGACCACCAACCGATGGTTTAAATTTATATAAATGACACATCCAAAACTTTTTCCATAAGTCCTGTCCTAGCAATAAACACCTAACAACATGTTTAACAAGTAATGCTTTACTTTGCATAAAAGGATCAATCAAACCTAAACCTCCTTTTTGTTTGGGTTGTATAAGAACCGACCAAGCTACCTTTGCTATAGTATTGTGTACCGTATCATTTTCCCAAATAAAATTTCACACTAGTCGTTGAACTTTAAGCATTGTTGATCTAGAAAACAACCATGTAGACGTTATATATCAAATGGAGGACAAAAGCACAGAATTAGCAACAACTACACGTCCTGCTAAGGATAACTTTTCCTTATTCCAATATATTAGATTATTTCTTAATGTTAAGAATAAGGGCGCAATCATATCATCTACCTTTAATCCTAACCCTACTCTACATCTTAAATACCTAATGGAGTGCCCTTTAGGAATCCACGTGAAACCTGCGCTAGGAGCATTAAATGGAGGATTTCCCGAAGCCACCCAAAAACCTGATGATTTATCCCAATTGATCAACGCACCCGATGCATCTGCGAAGTCATCCACAGCTTTTTGAACCTGCAACAAGTTAAATTGTGAGGCGTGAATATAAAGAGTTGTATCATCAGCAAACTCATTAACAAGACCAACATCTGCAAATGGAAATGTTAGACCTTTGATATTAACATGTTGAGAATTTAAGTGTACAAAAAACGCTTCAGATACTAATAAAAACAGAAAAGGAGCAAGTGGACATCCTTGTCTTACTGATCTTGAAATAGAGAAACGCCTACCAATATCCCCTGCAAATAAAACCGAACTATGTGCATTACGATATAATGTTGAAACTCCTCGTATCCATTTGTTTGGAAAACCCATCTTAAGCAAAGTACCCTCCATGAAATTCCAATCCACTCTGTCATAAGCTTTTTCGAAACCCAGAAATAGCATTGCCAACTCTTGATTCTGCCCTTCAGCAAAAGCTACCATTTCCCAAAAATGAATAATATTATCAAAAATACTTTGCTCTTGTATAAAACCTATCTGAGAATCATGAATCAATTCAGAAAGATAAGGTTGTAACCGTCTAGCTAACGTTGTCGTGAAGATTTTCGGCAATGGTGTGAAAATCACATAAAACGTTCAAAATCAAGTGTCAATCATTTAAACAATAATAGTGAATATACTAATTCTAAGTAAGTTTAATATCTTAGTATAAAAGACGAAGATCTTGAAGAGGTGCACTTTACTACATAAGAAACGGACATCTAAGTGTCAACTTATGTGGGTAAGAAGTTGCGAAAGAAAAAGAGAAAATTATGAGATATCCCACATAGACAGGACGAATAAGGCTCTCACCATATATAAGGCTCAAGTAACCACGTGTTGGAAGGGTTTACAGACGGTCGGCTTATGTTGATACCAGCCAGTCCACGTCTGGATACGTGATGACATATGCAAGGGGGGCGGTCTCTTGGCAGTCGAGGTTGCAGAAGGTTGTGGCTCTATCGACCACAAAAGTGGAGTATATGGTTGTTGTCGAAGCCACAAAAGAACTATCAGACTGCATTGTGACAATCGAAGTGTCATCCACCTTACAAAGAATGCCTCCTACCTCTTATTTCAAAGATAATTGTGAGGTATATAGTAACTTCTTCTTTCCTTTTTAACTTACAGGTTGACAGGAAGGACATAAAAGAGGCAAATGTGATAGGGGTAGTCTTGTGAGGTGATAGGGGTGAGATGGTGGATGGGGAAAATGAAGCATCTTCTGATTTTGGATAAGGATGTGTGATGATGGTGTTGAGGGCTATAACATAATTTAATGAGGAGAAGAGTAGAGTAGTGTCATTTTGTTTATGTAGGTAAACGATATTGGTGGTAAATCAGCGAGGGTGAGATGGTTTATGTGGATTAATGAAGCACAATTCATGTTTTTGATAAGGATGAGTGATGGTGGTGTGGGGTTGAAGCATAGTCTCTTGAGAAGACTAGACTCATATAGTTGTTCGTATGTACAAGATTTTGGCGGTATGAAGCAGCATGTATGTTTTTTGGATAAGGATGAGTGATGAGGGTGTAGGGGGCGAAGCATATTCTCACCAGGAGATGAGGAAACAAGACTCGTTGTATTGTTGTATGTGCAAGATTTTGGTGGTATTCAGCGAGATGGTTGATGTGGACTTAATGAAGTAGAATTTATGTTTTGGATAAGGATGAGTGATGTTGGTGTGGAGGCCGAAGCCTATTCTCATGAGAAGATGAGGAATCTAGACTCATTTTATTGTTTATGTGCAGGAATTTGGTGGTAATCGACGAGATGGTTGATGAATATTTAACGAAGCAATTTATATATTTTTTATAAGGATGAGTGATGATGGTGTGGCGGCCGAAGCATAAACTCATGAGGAGAGGAGGACACTTGACTTAATTTGTTGGTGGTAATCCGATAAGATGGTTGATGTAGAAAGAGAAAGCATACTTGTTGCGTTTACATTCACGAATGTGAAATGTGGTTTTCTTGAAAAAGCAGATAACGTACTTGATCGCCTTCAAATCCAAGATGTACATGCATGGAATACACTATTATCTACCTTGAAAGCTTGTGGTAGCATTCGGTTTTTGGGATAAAGATTATGTTGAACAACCGCAGGTTGAAGAAGTATTGAAATGGTTCATAACTATGACCTGCAAGTGCTTGTTTCCGAATATAGCTACTTTTGTTGTTGTCTATGGATATGGATAGCTTGCAATGTGTCTATGGAATAGCTTCCCATTAGTGGATTGTTTTCTCTACTTTGGAGTACGTAGATTTGTTTCCTCAGCCATTGTCTTACACAAGACGGGCTTGGGGAAAAAATACTTTGTATTGTTGTAGCCGTTATGACCTTTTTATGTAACTAATGGAAGGACATCCTTGGCTTAGAGAGAGGATAGAAGAAAGGGAGTTTACCCTGGTGAAGATCCACAAGGATGATAACGGATCTTAAACTCCTTGGACTATATCTCCATAAAGGCCAACCAGAATTCACATTACATGTATTCTGATTTCTAGTTGAAAAAGTCATTTGGAAATAAGGAGTAAAATGTGTGTGGAAGATTTCATCGACCATTATGCAACATTTATTTCGCCAATAATATCTACTCTAGCTCGTCTATTGATACGTAGTTACAATAAAAGAAAACTACTTTGGAGACTTGTACACTTTGTCAAAGCTTTTGAAACACTTCTTCATCTACTCTAGACTTCTCTTCATATAATCCAACATTTGCCGTATAGCAAGTTACCCAAAGTTTGACTCGCTTTCCGTCTTCATAAATTCCAAAAGTTTCTTAGCAATTTGGCTCTTTACCATATAACCTAGGGTCCTATTGTATTGGTTCAGAATTTGGTTCTACAAACACTCTCAATTAATTATATAAGTAAAATATTGAGCCATCAACTTCTGATTCATTTCTTTCATTTTTGTCATGTTTCCCATAACATTTGTGCTCTATTATTTTGATGTTTCAAATTCATGTCATAACTATTCTTTGTGAGTTCAAATGCACACATTTTTTACATATGCTATATATGATTTAAAAATCAAACGACACCAATTTCTGTGGGGTGTTTAGGGTTTACTGACAAATCAAAACAGCGAATCATTTGTTAATGATATAAATACTAAAGTGAACTCTTTCAGTAATAGCAATCATAAATGGTGCTTATTGCCATACATTAACTTTCTTCCATAGAAACCCAGTGTGAAATGGTAACAAACCCTTTTATGTATAGAAATAAGTTTCATATCCAATGAGCTTATTCTGTCATATTTGGTTTTTATTGTAGGAATACACATCTTCAGCACAAATCTAGCTCCAGAACGTTCAAAAAATATTCTTTTATTGATATAAATAACATTCGTTAGTGCAAAATTAGCATCAGAATGCTAACAAATCCTTTGGAGTGGCTTTTACGTAACATGACTGGCTTTGTTATTATAGAAGCACAGCATACACTTTACGATTGCTCATTTAAAAATAGAACTTATTTCATGCAAAGACATCGTACGATCTTACAGGTCAGAACTAGAAACACTTATATTCAAACTCTTGCACCAATTTGGAACACTCATCCACACTTCTGATACAATTTTCCAATAACAAATCTAACATAGAATGATAAGGAATCCATAATTTTGCATGCACACCTTATCCCAGCTCATTGAGAACAGACTTATTTAATGCAAATTACATATGCAAAACTCCCTGTTTGAACTTCCAAATGGTGGTTCACATCAATATGGCACCAACTATAACACTGCCATCCTAAACATTATAGGAATATTAACAATATATATTTATCCATTCACTAGGCAAAAGTAGATGCCTCTCACCCCATAACATGAATTCTTTCTTGAATGATGGTTCGGCAGGATGGGCAATCTGTCATTCCTTGCTTCTGATGAAGTTCGTTACACTTCACACACACAATTTGATGTGCACAAGGTAAGAAAACCACTGAGCATTCCTCTGACATACACATAACACATTCCCAATCTCTTTGAATATCTCCTCTTGAGTCTTCAAGATCGGCGAGCTCTTGTAAGAAACGGAATCGTGTGTCTTTTAAAGCCTGCAAACCATTTGCATCTGAAGAGTGAGAGACAATTCCTGATTTTAGTTCTTTATTGCATGATTCTGATGCTAGTTTCAATTGCTCGAGCTCATCTTCGAGCCTCTTAAGATCATCTCTATGTCGTTGCAAATCAGCATCGGATTTCTGCATCCAGATGTCTTCTTTTCTCTTTGTTGTAGCTTCCACTTGTTCCTTGGCCCATTTCTCAGCGTTTGCGAGAGTGATTGCCTCTTCCTTCGCTTTCTCTTCCTGTCTCCATCTTATCTACAAAATGAAATGGGTATTTCTTTGTTGAATCAATTATTGAAGTATGGTTATTTCTCCAGAGATTATTGAATACATCAGGACTACCTTCTCTTTTTCGCTCTTTTTTTAGTGGTTAATTGTATAAGAAATGCAAGGAGTAATGGATTGTCAATAGAATCAAGTCAAGTCTTAAATTAGGAAATAAGTTAATAACTATGGATCCTTCAAGACATCAGAACTAGCCTCCATTTCATGTTGTTTGACATTCAACTTATCATAATTGCTCCTATTTCCTTGATATACTGTATATGCAGAAATAGACTTATAATAAAATCAACCATTGAATTAGGATATCTCTATAGGAAATCTACTAGAACAATATGAGAACTGACCTCAGCTTCATGTTGTTGACGTTTCACTTCTCCTAATTGTTCTTGTACTTGAGAGATCTGTTGTTTCTGTTTCAACAACTCATCTAGCATCTTTGTCTTCTGCTTCTCCCATGCTTGTATTTTTTTCGAAGATTTCTTCTCTCGTTTCACAACCTCTTGACACTTTGCATTAGATTCTGATGCACTAAGCTTAGCAGCTTCCATTTCAGCCCTCAACTCTGCGTTTTCAGTTTCAAGTTTCCTTACATTTACATTAGCCCTATCCACTTGTGCACTAGCTTTACGAAGCGCACTCTCCATTTCAGTAAGTCTTTTCATTGTACTATCTTCTAGCGCTTGAGTATCTCTCTTTAAACGCAAAATCTCTTCATGCTCTAACCTTAAAGATTTGAGTTCGGCCATATCTTTGCTAAATTTGCATGCTGCTTGCAATGCTTTTTGATGAGCCCATTTTTTTCTCTCCTGGAGTTGAACTTCCAACTCTCTCACTTGCTGAACTAATTTCATATACATTTCATCCTTCCTTAATGAGGATTTATCAGCACTACAATCTGTTAGCGTTTGTGAATTCACACTAAGGAGTGAATGTGAGTCTCCTACATCTTGTTCAGCTCCATTATCTACAACTGATGCTATGGCCAGAGATAACTCTGTGCCAGGACTACTAAACCCTACTGTGGTTTCTTTGCAATCACAACAAGGAACCACATGATCAGATATTCCAGAAGTAGTTACTTTACTAACTTGTTTATGCTTCTGAGGTTTACCATTCGACGATGGGATTTCATGTCTTGGTACAAATGATGATTGAGCAATGTTTGTTCCTGAGACAACACCATTATCGGAAGAAATACTCACAGACGAGAGAGTGGCCAAGTTATGACCTGATATTTGCATACCCCTTGTAAGTTTTCTTTCACCATAGCAACAAGCATCTAAAGAAAGTGAAGTGTTCAAAGCAAGATTATGGATTTCCTGTAAACTCTCACTAAAGCTCAAAGCATTTCCTGTGGTGTTTTCATTAGCCTGGAGAAAGCCTTCACCAGGTTGATTTATAATCGATGGCGAGTTTGTGCCAGTATTTTCTGGATGCGTATTCGTAGAATGCGTTGGTGATGCCTGAGATAAATGTGGATGTGAGATCCAGACTGAATAGCCAACATAAGAGCCGTCATTGTTTGTGTAACAAAGAGAACGGATCATACCTTCAAGAGAGTAGTACTATCTTCCATCACAGCTCCTCTACTGTAAATCTTCATGAGCAAATGCGAATGCATTCATGAGTATTTTATTTGTAAGTATTTCAGAACGATAATAATTCTTGCTGATAATGTATTTAAGTCATTAAATATATTGTCCCAAATAAAGCAACTTTAAATTTCAGACAATTACCCATCTCTATTTTGTCCTTAAATGAAATTTACCAAGGAAATCATTTTAATCTCACAGATACGATGATGATATCTTGGAAATTCAATCACCTGCTGCTATACTTTTGTAAATGTTTACATACCATCAGTAAATGTTTAAGGTAAATGTAGAATCTCATATTACTGCATGTAAGGAACATTTTGTACACAGATCTCGGAATCATATTAAGTCATTTACTTTCACTAGTAACAAATATTTCACAATGTAGTTGCCTACTTGATTAGTGATTCACTTTGGGTGAAAGTTCTAAAATATGATACTATGTTAATGAAAGGCCCAATAAGAAGAGTGAAGAGTGGTACTAATTAGCTTCTATCTCTGCATTATTGCCAACAAAACTAAGATTGCAATAATGCCTCATCACTGAAACATTTTCACCTTGTTATGAATCTACCGTTTTAAGGGAACTATATAAATCTTTCCTAGTGGCTATCTCCAGATCTGGCACAAATGAAGCAAACTAAAGGTTCAGTAAAGTGGGATTGTAGAATTAGATAGTTGTACCTCCATATACATGACCATCTAAACTAAATCTACAATAAGGATACATTTCCAATACTTTCAAAATGTTCACCCTACCACACAACCACCTTGAAGAAAATAGATTTAATCTTGCCTTAACTAGTCTATGACTTGGAACTGTGCAATTCAGAGATCGGTAGCATCATGCATTACATACATACATACACATATACAGCATATATGTGTAAACACACAACATATACACATACACACACAGATATATAACAGCATCTGTATAAGAATCAGAAAACATTTTTTTTTGAATAAATAAATCTTTTAGGAATTTTTTAGGAGATCTACCCTTCATGTCAATCACATTAGCTAGGCCCTATTATACCTTAGATATAGCGATTACCGAAATGCAATCATAAATTTCTAGTGAAAGTATTACATAGATCAATCAACATAACATATCGTCACTATGTAGACCAAACAGCTTCTGAATGAGAATCAGTTAAAACATTTTATACCTACTCCATCAATAAACATAATATGTCTTCGCTCTATGGACAGAACACCTTCTAAATGGAAATCACATAAAATTTTGTTTTTAATCCATTCACAGACTTAATTTGTCTTGCCATGTAGAGAGAGGAAATTCTGAATGAAAACCAGATACACGGTTGGTTTTTATTCCATCAATAAATACATAATATATATGTCAACTATGTAGAGAGAAAAGCTTCTAAACGAGAATTAGATAAATATGTTAAGCTCCTCGTGACCTCTATAAGGTGAAATACCACTAACGCTATTGATATGAAGACAGAACAATAACAAAATTTTAAACTCCTCATGATCACTATAAACTGAAATCACCACTACTGCTCTTGTAAGAAGATGACAATATTATAAAAAATTTATAACTGGTTTCCTTTCAATAGCATCCATTGTTGTGTGGTTTCCACTTAGCTATATGAAGATGAACAATGTCATAAAAAAGTTCTAAATGGTTTACTTTCTATAGTAATCATTCTCGTATATTTTCCATTTATTCTTTGCCTACCTGCATGTAGAAAAGTTACGGAGAAAAAATTTCCGTTCAAAATTTTATAAAAGGAATCTTAAGAGATTTCATCAGAAATCACGCACAGGAAGAAAGCAAAGATAAGGATGAAAAGAATCAACGGGTCTCACAAACAAATAATTGAGTTGAAGATCGAAGAAAAGGAGATATAGGATGTGTTCCTCCAAAGATCCCCAACAAAGTATCCATTTTGTTTGCTTAAGTTAAACTGTTTCCACGGCATAAAGTCGCTATTTTCTCTGGTTGAATTCCAGAATAAGCGAGAGGGAAGTTTAAGAAACATAAATACCTGAGATATAAAGGGTTGAAAGAAGACGAAGGAGAAGAAGCAGAAAAGTGGCGATGTCGATGGAACCTGCAGTTGAAGAAGGACAGGAGAAAGGGCTGTAAATTAGCAGAGAGAGAGAGAGAGAGACTGACTGACCTCCACACACAAATTACAGGAAAATATCAAAAATACCCCTCGCATAATTAATAAAGGGTACCCTTCTTCTGTTTTGCAAATTATCCATTTGATTTAATCCCCCCCCCCCCCCACCCCAAACAAAAAAAAAAGGATCCAAAACCCTAACCCTAATAGCACCAAGTCAAAAACACATGATAGAAACAGGGAGGCTTGAGGAGCCCTACCCGCATCCTTTCTACCCGAAAAACAGGTCAGCTTCTACCCCAAGTCGAAAATATTATAGCAAAAGAGAAACTTGCCTCTCCGGGCACGTGCATGCGGCCCAATTCGGCACGTTATAAATACAAGAGATGGGAAAAATATTACACGTACGAGAAACTATTGGGATGCAGCCCTGGTGTAAGTTTATTATCACAAAGAGCCTTATTACTCTCGAAAATTATCAATCCAACCCCTTTTCAAATATGTTATGTAATATATTATAGTGAAGATAAAACAACTACCCTTGTGATCTTTTACCCTCTTCGAGATCATACATGCTTCACCCCCACTCCCTCTCTCCATTAGGAGGCTTTGGAATTTTGAGAGAACCCACGTTCAATCCTTTCCATGGGCGTTGCCAAATTAACGTTCCTTCTTCAGTTGTGGAAGTCCTTTGATGGGGGCGGGGGGGTGAAAGAGGCAGGGGATATAAGAATAAATTAGTGTGAAGCCTAGGCTAGATGGGGGTGTAAGGCTCACTATCATGGATTGGGCGACGACTCCAAGCAACAATCGGTGTTCCCTTCGTTCCTCTTCATTGTCGTCCCTAATCAATTCTAAGGAACTCCCACTTTAACAATGGCATAAATCAACCATAGTTAGGGTCAATTTATTATCAAGGTGTGATTACGGGAGGGGATTCACATTCATTGCCTTTCGTGAGTATTGAACTTTAACCTTGTTGTCCAAGTGATTCACTGTCCCATAGCATTACTTTTCCTTACACTCCTTTTTATGATGAGATGTCAAGCTCAACCACACTTTCACATGAATGCACTTCTTGGGAGAATTTCTACCCTCACAATAACCGGATAGGGGATACCTTATATTGAATGAAATGGATGCTTTTTATATACATATGCCACTAACTTTGCCATGATCCATCAATATAAAATGCGATTAGGTATTTACACATAGAATGCTCTATAAAAAGCAAGCTCATTGGCTTCTATCTAGTGTTGATTTATACTTGGTATACACTTGATTATAAGTCTAGCGATACAATTGACTAGTTGTTTATCAATGTATAATCATCTCATTTTGTTAATACATTTTCTTCTCTCATCTCTCACACATATATATAATTAGATTTTCTTTGTTTTGTACGTACTTGATCCTCCATAGAACTTGTCACAAATTTGTGGGTTGGAAAACACTTATGTATATGAAATTTGGAGACTAGACAAATCAATAGGAAATGTTTGCTACAACTACTTGTCCAAGTACGTTTGATCGAAAACTCTAAATTACTAAGCACACATATACATATAATCTAACCTATCTCCAGCATGTATATCTTGATCCTCGATAGGATTACATCTTAATTCATCACATTCTTCCTTCATTGGCTACATTATATAAATTTCTAAAATTCCTTTATAATAAGAAATTGTAGTAGTAAAGCTCATTATTTGTAATATCAAGGACAGTGGAAACTCTTTCTCTTTCCCATTCTAATTTCTATCCAAGACAAAAAACTTTATCCTTGAAAAGTGGCTTTATGACATTGAAATTGGCACAAATTTTACAGCACAAAAAGTGTGAAATTGTCTCTAGCAAGCTTGTATATAAGAGTGATCAATATGCTTAGGCACTCCTTGTTATGATTGTGCGGTCAATGATTGCTTAACATTATCATGAATTTGCCAATAATATGACCAATCCGCCAAAGCCTTATAATAGAATTGTGAGGATTTATGTGGCAAGGTAAACCTCTTGAGTTGTAAAGATATAGATTCTCATTCTTAAACCTCACAAAAATTACAAGAAGCTTTCTACTTTATAGAATTTATGGTAGTTGGGTCGATAAGTTAGCAAAAAAATATAACCAACAAAAAGTTTGAAAATGTTTTATAAGATATGGATTTCAAAAGTTTCGCTTGATCAATCTACTGAAGCAAAAAACATTACTACCAAGATAGATCTATTACAGTCTTCATGGGTTAAGGTCCTCACTCCTATGTTTAATTCCATTTTTCTTCTCCATCACAATTATTGAAGTGAAAAATGTTGTATCAATATATTAATGCAAAATCCTTATGAAGGAAATTCCAATGTGCAGAAAATAGTGTATAGAGATAATAATGCAAGAGTAATAGCAATGAAAAAAGTTTCAAACAAAACATTTAGATTTTGATAACCCAATGATAAGAGGAACGTTTTGGCACCCAAGTTCCGTCCACAAAAATCAGGATTTTCAATTGATCAACAGTCCAATGTAGTTGTGGAAAACTCTTTAACCAATCCTTCACAGACACGAGAAAGAGAACATGTTTAGGATTCACCCTATGATGGAAAACAACAGCATAAGCGGAAAAGGCAACCTCTTGTCTTACACAATTACAACGAAAATATGTACTCAACTGCAATTGAAAATTGACAAAGAACCAAAACCATTCCACGAACAGGCAATATAAACAATTGAATGTTCCTAAGCAGCTTCCGCTCTACAGAATTTAGTTGTTTTAAAAATTCTTGCTCTAACCGCTCTAACCCTAATCCTGTTTCAGGAAATTTCCAGTTTGATTTTTGTTAATGATATGTCAGATCACCCAGAGAAGGATTGGTGACCTCAAACATATGTATCACCTCAGAGCAATGTGATCATAGTTTTTCCAATATCTGAAATACAGAGACATGTTTTTTCATAATGTTCTTAACAAAATATAACTAGAATAGATATTACGGATTCATACTTCCAGTTATGAGCAAGACATCATTCTAATAAATTAATTTTGTATTTCTCACTAGAATAGATATTAAGGATTCATACTTCTAGCTATGAGCAAGAAATCTTTCTAATACATTAAGATCTGGATTTTCATGGGTATCAAGAATTTGAAGATCAGTGAACACAAATCAATTTCACCTCTTTTCAGGTTAAAAAGTGGAATCCTTCTACTTTAATCAATCCTTCTCTAAAATTTATATCTAGAGTATGTGAGACCAGAATTTACAGGCATCGAGCATTTTTTCTTTCACGGTGCTATTAAATCTTAAGGGCATTTCTGTTAGATTCAATCCAACTTTTTTCATAAACTCAAAAATGGCATTTTCAATAAATGATATGAAAATTTTCATCCAATTCAAGCACATCAATATGAAGCCTTTTGGATGACCAAAGCGTAAACAAAAGTGGTACTTATGAAAACATAAACACCGTTAGTGGCTTTGTAAACAATTCATACAACTTACCAAATATAAGCACAGATTTTGGGAAATATAACTTTGTTTTGAAACAATGATGGTCAGTTTGGCATGACCAATATTAAAATTCCTTTTCATATCTTTCGGATTCTCAGATCTATATAATCTCTTCAAAATGGGTTCTTTGCAAAAAGTGATACAACTCTTTAATCCAATTCAAGCAAACAAATATAAATCCTCTCAAGGAACAATATAAAACTACGAAGATCAGTGGTAAATCTGTTGAATCGATACATAAAAGAAAACAATTAACAGATCACAAACCTCAAATTGGGATGTGCAACAAATCCTTTAGAGGAAAAACGTATATAGCAGCTCTAAATCCGATGGATACAGTCTGCAAAAGAAAAGATCAATGGGAAACCATATATCACAAACTCAAGTTCGGATGAGCAACAAACGATATAATTAAGACTCAAGAGGGATAATATAAAGCAGCGAAACAATGTTAAATATGAAAACAAATAGATTCGCCCTAAATCTTCCAAAAATTGATTTGCGAATATAAATATAGAAGGGAGTGGAAATGAATTCAGGTGTCTGCTTCTGAGAAAAAAAATAAGTCAATTCAGTTAAAATTTGAAAAAAAGAAGTTTTTTATAATAGAAAATATGATGTGAGCACATCAATATAAAGCATTATTAACATCATAATTTCTACTATAAATAAATATTATGTTTTATAATAAAAGACATGATGTTAGCAATAATAGACTTCATGGATTCACAAAAAAGGAAAAGAAAAATACATGGAGAAATTTTTAAATTCAGATGTGCAATTAATCTTCAGACCAAAACATATGAAGCATCAAGTAAATCTATTCGATGGAATTACAAAAGAAAAAATCACATACCACAAATTCAGATTGAGAAAAAATCCAAAAAGCTCTTCCTTAAATAAATAAAAACAATTTGATTATTCAATTCGCTTTTCCAGATTTCTTCTGGTCAGGAGAGACATCAGCATCACTATCACCAGGTCGTTGTTGAATGCTTCGAGAAAGAAGCTTAGCCCACAAAGTAGAGACCCAAAATATACTACCAGCAATGGCAAAAACAACAGTAAACATCCAATAGGAGACGAGCCATCTCGGGATGACATGGTCAGCACCGCCAAATAGGTAAAATGCACATAGCTTCCATGTAAGCAAAGGACCTAACACCCCTCTCGCAACAGTATACACAGGTATGAACAAAATGTCCAAGAATCGATGAAAATTGAGATAACGATATATCAAAGAAATCGCCCATATATTTTGTATTAAGCTGGTCGATTCAGCAAGACCCAGTAAAAGCATAACCGAAATGGCCCCGTGATGTGTGTAAAACCTACATGAGAGCATATACGTGGTGGTCGCAATGTGATGAAGGATGAATAGGACCTGATCTGGGACATAGATTGCATAGTGAAGAAGATCGACTATGAAGTAAGCACTACTAAACTCCATTAAAGCATTTTGGAATGAAGTGTTCTGTGAGTCTAGATTGTTCAAAGGGTCTTTGACATGCATTACATTGTATATAGTGAGGATTGTTGAGGTTGTTCCATGTATTATAGACATACAACAGCTTGCTGCTTCGTGTCTTTCTATCTTAGTCTGATGTTTCTTGGACTTGAAGATGGTGTTTAGGGTCAGTATGTAGATGGCTATGAAGAGAATGATGCTCCACGGAAGAACCCAACTGTTGTTTTCTATTCCTCCGCCGTCGATCTCCATATCTCTGTCTGTACCTCTCTTTGTCTCTTTCCCACACTACACCCTAGCCAGTGGCATAGACAACTCAAAGGAATTTTCTGCTTGTTCGATGAGACGCAGAAACCCTATTTCTGTTTCTGTGCCTGAAGGAGGAGGAAGACCACTTAAGTTTGTCGCGAAGCAAGAAGGGAGTCAAAACAAGCAGGGGATTTTGACATGAATTTTGTTTATGTGTTGCTACTTTACAAGAATTACAATAGTAGCCTTCCCATACTTTTCTTTTCTTTTTCCAAAAAAATAATACACTACTTCGCATTAGTTAGCAAATAGAATACAATCGAGTTCAACCCAAAGCCACATTGGGATCAAAATATACAACCTGGAGGAACAACTCTAGAACTAGTAAAAAAAAAAACAGCAAAAAACTCATGCGGCCTCTAATCTCCAACAAAACTGAAATAAGCCCCATTTTACCCCGTCTCTACTTATCCCAACGAACTCTTTTATAACAAATATATCTGGGTAACACGACTATGTTAATCCTACATACATATTTAAATCCCATGTACAATATTGGGAGTCGTTGGCGGAAACAACCACCTAGGCGCCTGGTAGTTCCACTTAGGCCTCATCAAAGATTTGACCATCATGAGAGAACCACCCCATTTCAACGAGAACTTTGATCTTGCCCTTTCTGCTTCATCTGATTCCCCTTGAATCGAGTCATACCGCTCGTGCATGCAGCCATGCCACTAGCTTAAACCATATATTTAACATCACCTCACCACATGAGAGGTTTTGCCGCTGAAAAACAAACTTACAATGCTTGGTCCAAATGTGCTAGACCGATAAACACGCCACCATAAGCCAAATCTCCTCAAAAAATTCAAAATTTGTGTAAGGCCCCATCACATTGGAACACACTACCATCCTACACTATAAATCCATGTCCCTATAGGTTTTTAACGGTTCCGCCCCCTTTTAGGGCCAATCCCTATATAGAACCCCACATGACGCTCCCATTCACAACACAAGCTGCTACAATTCTGAGGCTTCTACTCCAGATGTTAATTGCCTCTATAAAATTCTAGAAACAATGAGAGATTGATTCCAAAGCATGTCCACATAACTTACAACTAGCCTCACCACCACGAGAACTCAATCACTCCCTTACAGGTATTGCCTTATGACTAAGAAGCCACAACGAAGCCTTTATTTTTTCTAACGTATCCAATGCCCATAATCTCATCCAAAACATCTTCAAGTTGTCATCTGATATACCTTTATCCTTCCAACCATTGTGAATCTTTACAAGACCCACCGAGTTGGAGCCAATGATTCATTTGCCTAGCTTAGTATTATACTCAAAAGACTTTTTCAAATTGTTTGTTCCCAATGTCTACCACCATACCTCCAATGGTTCCCACTCCAAATCATATAATGGCTTCTTGTTGAAAAGCCATATTTTACAGTCATGATCAAGTGTCCTAGGGTTCAAGTTCAATTGCAACCTCTTACCCTCCAACATTGCCACCCACATAGCCAACCACCTGCCATCATCCGTCAATGCACTTAGATTACCCCACAAACGCTCCTCGTTAGTTGGGCACCTCCCACGGATAAGTTTTGCATCACCCTCACCTACAAACCAACCTGACCCAATAGCCTCTTCTGCGTTCAACTTACCTAATCCATCAACAACCTTATCTATCAACTGAGTCACCTTCGCTAGTCTTCCAGTAAACCCACTACTAACAACATGACCCTCCCCCTATTCATGTTGACAACCTCCCAATCTCCTACCAACCTAATCTTGTACCCTATCATCCTTCCCCAAGCAAGTATTTTTTCTGTCCAAGCATCATACCGTCTTCGCTTTTGATCCGAGGGTTCCAAAACAATGCTTCTTGTAACCATTCATCCAACGTTTCCGGTTGCATCCTTCTCTTAAACTTGACCATGCCTTCATTATGGTGCAAACCATCCTATCCTTCATGCTAGCCGGTTATTTCAACTTTAGACCTAGACTGAACAACCACCGTGTATTTGACTACCAAGGACCACCATTCCTTCGGCACCAAAGGTTAACTATGTTCCTAAGGAGCACATTCCACAGTTTTAGTTTGGGTTGCAGACTTCACACTAGAAGCTTACCAAGTAGAACGTTACTTTGGTGAACCGGATCCACTAGCCCAAGTCCTCCCTGGTTCTTCGCCTTGATTAAACAACCACATGCCACTTTAGCTATCGTTATTCCATTGTCTCTATCCGACCAAAGGAACCCTCTCACCATTGGCTTAATATTTTTGATGTAAGCTTTGTC